>NC_056747.1:62011341-62266477 GCF_019279795.1 Protopterus annectens
CTGCATAATTGTCTGACTGGGACATGCAGGTATGCCTCTTTTAGGTCTGGAGTCACCAGCCAAGCATTCTTGCCCAGCATGGGCAGAAGCTGCTGCAAAGTTATCAGCTTGCATTTTGGTATATCGAGGAATGTGTTCAGAATAAATAGGTCCAGTACTGGTCTCCAGGTCTTGTCCTTTCTGGGTAAAATCCTTGTCCCTGCTCTTGCTCTAGTACTTGTTGAATGGCCCCCATTGTCCATGAGAGATTAGACTTGTTTTTGTACCTCTGCCCATTGATTTTTTTGGCAGATCTGGCCAGCAGTTTGCCTTTGGCAAGGTATGTAAATGGGAACTTGTACCCCTGTGACACGATATTTAGAACCCACTTGTCCTGGGTTATGTGCCACTTTTGAGAAAAAAGTGCTAATTATCCCCCTAAGGGTGCTGCCAGGAGATAAGTGCTTGGTGCAGTTAAGGGGAAGTCATTGGGACTGTTTCCTGTATGGTTGTGATTTGGAGCTGGAGGTAGAGAGTCAGGGGTCAGACTAGACTCCGAGAACACATCTACAATGTCTAACACAGGTGGAATAGCTAGAGGCCTATGTTGAGGTAGTAAAAGTAAGTCTCGGAGCTCTTTCTTAGATTCTGAAAAATCTTGGCTCTCCCAGTGGAAGTGCTCCCTCATGGTATGCACAGTTTCCCCAAAAGAGTAGCCCTCAGGAGGAGAAGCTGAAGGAATTGATTCTTCAGCATCAGAATCCTCATAGGGGGAAGAGAATATTCCTGAACAGAAGAAATGGAAACCTGATCTGAAGATTCATAGTCTGTCTCTTGCCTAGGCCTCTTATCAGGAGGGGGATGGGAACCCCTGATCAAGGTAATCAAGTCTCCGGCCATTTTGAGCATCTGTTTTTTGGGCATGGAAGCCTGTCCTTGTGGCTGGTGAACTTGTTTCTTTGCCTTTAAAGGTGTTTTAGTCTTTGAAGTCGGTTTAATATACAACTGTTCAAGTCTGAATACACTCTCAGAAGCCGATGCCTGCTCAGCGGATCCGGACCCATCTGAGGGAATAATTTCCGAGGCTCCAATACCTTGAGTTTCCAGCAGCCTGGCCGATTCCACGTGGGAGTCAATAGCAGCCTGCGACTAAAAAGCAGGCGTCAGTGGCTGCGAAAGCGCCTCACCAAGAACCGGCGACTTGCTTAGGAGAAGCTTTGTCTGTTATGGACCGCGGTTGCCTGCCTTTTTCTTTGCGTTTTTTGTGAACTCCGGTAGTCGGATGGCTATCAGACATTGTATAATTAAATCTTCGCCAAAATAGCGTAATGCAAAATCATACTGACGCTTAATAGTGCGTTGGTTAAATCTAGCACAAAAACCGACAACTAGCAACGTCGTGGTGTGGGCCTAGGCAAGGAATACAGTAAGAATTAAAGTCCTAATGAGGTATTTGCTTCCCACAAGAAATACAATTATTAACTATTTCTGACATTGGTCTGGAGCAAGAAAAAAAAAGTTTCCCCAACGTAGTACTTAGCTTTTAATTAAGACACTGGATCTGAAACTCCAACACGAAAATCTCAGGAGTCGGCCGACCGGCACCTGCGAACTGCTTCTGCTTCGGGCACCGCGTGGCAAGGAAGACCAACTAAAATGACGTTGGCTGCATCTTTTATACCCCTGACGTCAGGGAAGAGGGGACAGCAACTGACGCAGGACCCAAAACTTTGGAATTCAGGCCAACTGAGGGCAACCTGCCAGCAGGATAACCCATATGTAATGAATGCAACAGTGAAACACGAAGAACATCGGGTCCATCTTTGGGCTCCCCCATTTGCTTCTGAACATGTTGAATATCTTTGGTTCCAGTTTCTACTTGTGTGGGTCCATGAGATTTCTGCTTAGTCAGTCTGCCAGTGTATTTAACTTGCCTGGCAGGAATTAAGCCTGTAGGTGCACTTGGTAGCTCAAGGCTGTGTTCCACAGAGCCATGGCTAGTCTGCAGAGAGGGTTCCCACCTCCCTTTTTTTACATACCACATAACAGTGGTGTTGTCCATCTTTACCAAAAATTGTCGTGGAAGAATGCAGTCCTTGAAGGCTGTCAGAGCATTCTGTACAGCTATCATTTGTTTTTGATTGATATGTAGGTGCATTTGATTTGGGTTCCATTTGCCTTGAATGCACTTCCCTGCCAAGTGAGCCCTCCATGCATAGTCTGATGTGTCTGTTAGGGTTTGGGCAGCAGGGGGTAGAGTGAATGGCAGTCCCCTGTTTTGGTGGCAGGCCTCTTCCCACCAAAGGAACTCTGTAGACAACGTATGATAGGAATCACTGATTCTAGAGCCTGAGAATCTTGACACCATAGGCTTTTTAGATACCATTGTAGTTTCCTCGTATAAAGTCTTGTATATGGAATTAGTAGAATGCAAAAGGCCATGAACCCCAGGGGTGGCAGTATTATCCTTGCAGACAGCTGGGCCTTTGTGACCAGTAGTTTGAAGAGGACTGTCAAATGAACTTGTTTTTCTGCCGTGAGGTAGGCCATCTGGGAAGTTGTATTCAAGCTTGCTCCCAGAAATTCAATTTGTTGGCAAGGTAAGAGATGCGATTTCTTTTCGTTTATAGTGTACCCCACAGTTGTTAGCAATTTCTTTACAAATACTAGATGATTTAATAATATGTCCTGGCTTTCTGCCTGAATTAGACAATCGTCCAGGTATGGGTATATCTGAATATTTCTTTGCCTGCAAAACGCAATGACTGGAGCTAGGCACTTTGTGAATACCCAGGGTGCAGCAGATAAGCCAAACGGCAGTGCAGAGAACTGACGGTGCATGTAAGCCTGCTCTGAAGCGCAATATTCCCTTATTGGGATGTGCAGGAAGGCTTCCTTTAAATCCAGAGTTGCCAAACAGGCATCTTTGTCTAGCATGGGAAGCAGCTGATGAAGAGCTAGCATCTTGAATTTTGGGATTACCAGAAATGTGTTTAGGACAGACAGGTCCAGAATAGGATGCCAGGAATAGTCTTTTCGGGGTACCAGGAAGAGTCTTGATTAGAAACCTTGCCCCCATTCTTCTTCTGGGACAGGCTGAACAGCCCTGATGCTTAAAAAATGGGAGCGAGAACTTGCTTTTGAGCCTCTGTCCACTGATTTGGGGGTAGGTCTGGCCAACAGTTTAGGGTTGGTAAGGCATGGAAGTGGAATCTGCATCCTTGGGAAACTACATTTAAAACCTATTTGCCCTGGGTAATGAGTTCCCAATTTTTTGCATGCAGGGCAATCTTTCTCCCTAAAGGAACACTCAGTTGAGCAGGGCTTGGAAGGTTTAAGGGTAAGTCATTGAGACAGTTTACCATAGGGGGGAGTCTTACTACTCCGTGCTTTGGAAGTGGGAGCCTCCTCACTGCTTAGGCCTGTGAGTACCTTGGGACTGAAGCCTGGATGTTCTGCTGGTTCTGGGTTTGGACTGAGAAGGCCTGGAAGAGGCAGGAAAGGACCAATTCTTAGAGGGCCAATGCCTACTAAATCTGGGAGGCTGTACTTGCAGGAAATCTTTAACAGTTTGTATAGATTTAGCTTTTTCCTCCATTATTTTAAGTACTATTACTGCTTTGTTGCCAAACAGGCGGTCTTGGTTTAAGGAAGCATCTAGTAATTTAGTTTTAATATGATCTGGCAAAGACTGCTCCATATGCCAAGCATGCCTTTTAAGTACAGACCCAGTGACAGCAGCCTGCAAGATGTCTCTAATGAATCAAAACCACACTGCAAAGTATGTTTTTCAACTTGTTCAGCAGAATGCATTAAATCCTGTAAATCTTTATTTTCAGCACAGTCAGGAATCAACATAATTTTCTGTTTAAGCAATCCAATAATATGCTGCAGATATTTTAACATATGAAACTGGCAGCTTAAGACCCTAATGACCAAGGCTACAGAAGTGTATACCTTCTTACCCCATCTATCCAGCGCCCTGGAATCTCTATCAGAGGGGGTAGGGATTTTTGGCAGTAGTAGCCTTAATGCCCTTGGGTCCCTGTGAAACGGTGTCAGGATCTGCAGTAGGAATTTTAAAGAGGAACTTCTGAGATTCAGGTACCCTGTAATACCCATCACTTTTTTCTGGGAGCAGGAGGTAAAGAATCAGGGGCCAGCCTAGATTCCGAGAAGGCATCATCTATAATGACCAGTACAGGAGGGATAGCTAAAGGCCTGTGCTGCAGCAGGACTAAGAATTCCCCAAGTCTCTTTTTGAAGTCAGAGTAATCATGGCTTTCCCAGTGAAAATGCTCCCTAAGAGTATGCAAGGTTTCCCCAAAAGAGAAATCCTCTGATGGGGAAGCAGAAAGAATGGAGTCCTCTGCATCAGAATCCTCATAGGTAGATAAGGGCAACTCCTGGTCGTCGTAGAAAATAGAAATTTCAGAATCCTGATCAAAAGGAAAATCAGTTTTAGGTCTATTAGAGGGAGAAGGGTGGCTTCCCCTGATAAGAGTAATAAGGTCTTAAGCCATTCTTATTTGTTTTTTAGGATTAGGGGCCTGACCATGTGGTCGGGGCATTGGTTTTCTAGGCATGGATCGAGTTTTAGGCCTTGAAGAAGAAAATGGCGTTAGTTTAATATGCAAGTCAGTAGGCCTGAATACACCCTCAGAAGCTGGTGCCTTCCCAGTGGCTGCAGACCCATCCAAAGTAGACATCCGCAGGTTCCACAGTCGAAGAAGCATCTCACGACATACCGGACTCCGAATGGGTCTCAGTAGAGGCCTGCGAATCTTAAGCAGTTATCAGGGGCTGCGAAAGCACCTCCCTGAGTACCGGCGAACTGACGACTAGATTAGGAGAAGTATCATCGGCAGCTTTGGACCTATGCGTTCTGTCTCTGTCTTTGCGTTTTTTCGGAATGTCGTTAGTTGGGAGGCTTACCGAAGCCATTTCTGGATAATTGGGTACCAAAATATCTGGATGCGTAAATGAACCAACGAATAGTACGAGGTTTGAATAAGGCACAAAAACCGACGAGGAACGTCGTGGTCTGGGCCTAAGCAAGGAATGCAGTACGAATGAAAATCTTTGTGAGGTATTTGCTTTCCACAAGAAATACAATTGTTAACTTTTACTGACATCGGATTAGAGCAAGAAAAAGGATTCCCAATGGGGGCAATTAGCTTAGTTGAAGACTTCGTATCTGAAACTCGAAAACGAAAATTTCAGAAGTCAGCCAACCGGCACTTGCGAACTGCTGCAGGCACCGCACGGCAATAAAGACTGATGTAATGGCGTTGGCTGCCTGCTTTATACCCCTAACTACCTGACATCATGGAAGATGATACGGCAACCGACGCAGGACCCAAGACTTTGATAATCAGGCCGACTGAGGGCTACTGCAAACAGATAACCTAATGTGATGACTGCAACAGTGAAACACGAAGAACATCAATTCCTACCTAAACCTTTTAGGTATCTTGGTGTCTGAAGTCATGTTTAATAAAACATACAATAACTCCTGAACTGCAGACCGAAACCACTAGTAAAATGCGCCAGGCCTTCCTATTAGGTTTCATTTAAAAAGTCCCTTAACTTCATTAACTCATTAACCCTGAGTTGTTGTTGGTTGCCAAACAGGCGGTCTTGGTTTAAGGGAGCATTCAGTAATTACTTTTAACATGATCTGGCAAATTTTGCTCCTTAATCCAAGCATGACTTCTAAGTACAGACCCAGTGACAGCAGTCCTGCAAGATGCTTCTAAAGTGCCAAAACCACAATGCAAAGTATGTTTACCAACTTGTTCAGCAGAATGCATTAAATCCTGTAATTCTTTATTTTCAGCACAGTCAGGAATCAACATAATTTTCTGTTTAAGTAGTCCCATAATATGCTGTTGATACTTTAATATGTGAAACTGCCAATTTATGGCCTTAATCAGCGCTTCTACGGATCCCTAGTGATATCTGCATTGCTTCCTGTACTTATTTCCTTGTTTCAGTTGAAAGAAAGTTACTGTTTGTCGTTTTTGCATTTAAGTCACCTGTAACACATTGCATTTAAGTTAGCTGGCACTTGCTCACTAAAGCAATTATATAAGTCAGCACTAAAACATTAAAACCACTACACCCTCACAAACTCCCCTTTTAAACTCAAATGCTATGGAACAACTTGTTACCACTCCCACAAGAGGGGAAAACATACTGGACCTGATCATCACTAACCTGGGGAATCTATGCTCCAGACCAGAAGTGTATCCCTCACTGGTAAGATCAGACCATAAACTAATCTCACTGGATATTCACATCCTGACCCCACCCCCTGCCCAGAAAACCACAGTGAAAAACTTCTCTAAAGCAAATTTCACACTCCTCAAAACCGAGGTGGAATCCTTCAAAGCCCCCGAGCATGTGGAAAATACGGCCCAGACCGCAGAATCCTTTATAAATGCATTCTATGAACACCTTCAGGAATGCATGGATCATGCAATCCCAAATAAAACCAAGACCCAATCCTCCAAAGGCAGACGTCCTGTCTGGTGGACCCCAGCCATAAACAAACTATACAACAGGAGGAAGCTACTACAGGATGGAGCAAAATCTCAAAAAGGGAAGGCATCTCTGATCAGCATTAGCAAAAAACTACGGGCACTCATGACATCGTCTAAGGCCAGCTTAGAGAGAAAAATTGCACAGGACACTAAGGATAATCACAAGGCTTTCTTTAGTTATGGTAGGAACCTGGGTGGGAATTCCCAGATATGCTTAGAATTAGTCCAAAACAACAAAAAATACACTGAACCCACAGACATTGCCAACATCCTAGCTGACATGTTCAGTGCAAACTTCTCCCCCCTCCCCCTCCCCACCAAAAGGGCAAATATCTATCCCAGCAGAGTGCTGCTCCCCTGACATCTCAGATGCTCAAGTAAGAGCCGCCCTTCTCCATAGCAAAAAACACAGCATCAATGGGACCTGACGGTGTCCCGGGCTGCGTCCTACATGAACTCCAAGAAGAGCTAAACCCAAACATAAAACTACTGCTCAATCTCAGCCTTACTACAGGATATGTAACCAAAGAGTGGCGTACAGCAACAGTGGTCCCTCTCCACAAAGGTGGTGCCCTCAACGGATCCTGGAAACTATCGCCCCATAAGCCTGACTAGCTTGGTCTGCAAAGCTATGGAAAGGATCATCATGGACCTCATAAATAAAGATATTGGGGACCTACAGACACTGGATCCTACCCAGTTCGGCTTTAAGGGCAGATCCTGCCTCTTAAACCTGGTTGATTTCTTTGAAACAGTCACTAAGGCCATTGACGAGGGGAAGGTGGTCCACACAGCCTACCTGGACCTCGCAAAAGCCTTTGAAACAATACCCCACTCTGGCATTATAGATATGCTCACCAGCTTAAATATAAACCCCTATGTCACTAGATGGGTTGCAAACTGGCTCAAGGACAGAACTCACATGGTTAGAATTGCTGGAGCCATGTCATACTCCAAACCAGTTACAAGTGGCATCCCACAAGGCTCAGTCCTGGGACCTCTCTTGTTCGGTATATATTTCTCGGAGGTACAGGCCAACACGGAAGGATTGTGACTGACCAAGTTCGCAGATGACTGCAAACTGGGCGCCATAACAGACTCTCCAGCCGACACAAGCATCCTCCAAAAGGGCCTCATAGAAACAGACAACTGGTGCCAGAGCCATGGCCTCAAGCTAAACGCCAAAAAATGTATAGTCATCCCCTTTGGCAAAAACAAAGTGCCCACAAATTACCACATAGGTGGTAATGCATTAAGTACGGAAGAAGTAATTAGGGACCTGGGGACCCAAGTTGATAGCAATCTCTCATTTGACAACCACGTGGCCAAAGTGGTTAGAAAAACATTTTACATAGCCCACCTAATCATGAAGGGATTCACATCTAGATCAGGGGAGGTCATCGTGCCTCTTTACTCATCCCTCATCAGGCCCATAATTGAGTACAATGCCCCTTTTGGGATGTACCTTACCAGACACCTGCAGCAACTGGAAAGACCCAAAAGTACCTCACCAAGAAAATCAAAGGGCTCAAAACAAATGCCATATGCTGCCTGGTTAAAGAAACTCCAGCTCTACTCAGTGGCATTACCGCCTGCTCAGAGGTGATCTGTGCCCGACGTATAAAGCCATGTCCAACCCGGAGTTAATGGACATGCTGCACCTCAGAAAATCCAAATTCCATCGAGCTACGCGCTCTAGAGACTTGAACCTCAGCATTGAAATAAATAGGACAAGCTGAAGGGACAGATTCATAACCCAGAGGCTCCCTTCACTCTGGAATAAAATCCCAGTCCAGGTTAGGCAGAGTCCCTCACTGACTCTCTTCAAGAGGAATCTTGATGAGTGGGGATGGGAGATCGTAGGTTTACCCCGGGTATCACTTCTGTGTCAGAGGCACAGTATACTAACCTCGAAAAAGGTCATAGCAAAATTAATTTAAAATGGGTGGCGAAAGCCAAACACACTCTGGCTAGGCTTATAAATGCCCTAGGGCAGATAGCCTAGTATGAACCTAATGGTCAAAGCAGCAGAAGTGTACACCTTCTTACCCCATCTGTCCAAAGCCCTGGAATCTCTATCAGTGGGGGTAGGCTTTTGGCAGTAGTAGCCTTAATGCCTTTAGGTCCTTGGGAAACTGTCTCTGGGTCCGCAGTAAGATTCTTGAAGAGGAACTTGAGAGAGTGAGGTACTCTAATACCTGTCAGGCTTCCTGGGAGCTGGAGGTAAAGTGTCTGGGGCCAGCCTAGATTCCAAGAAGGCATCATCGACAATGTCCAGGACAGGAGGGATAGCTAAAGGCTTGTGTTGAGGGAAGAGTAAGAATTCCATAAGCCTCTTTTTGGAGTCAGGGTAATCCTGGCTTTCCCAGCGATAATGCTCCCTAAGAGTGTGTGCAAGGTTGGAGCAAATCCTGGTAATCAGAAGAAACAGAAAATTCAGAATCCTGATCAGAATAATAGCACAGTTTTGTACATACCATAAATGTAGATGTTTGAGTGCTAATACAGCTGCAGTCATAACAGATGGGTTCTCCTGCCGTCAGGCGGGTCCTCGGTCGGCCGAATTCCAAAGTCTAGGTCCTGCGTCGGTTGTCGTCGCTTCTTCCCTGACGTCAGTGCGACAGGGGTATAAAGGAACCAGCCGACGCCATTTTCTTCAGTTTTTCTTGCCCCAGATGTCAGGTGCCCCCAGAAGGAAGGCAAAACAAATTTATGTAGTAAAGCAAATGCAATATAATCAAAAAACAGTAGTTGCAAGCAAATACACCATAAAAGAATACCCCAATGAGGTTGTATGAGGAGGTGTTAGCCATAAGGTCTGTCCCAAGAGGGGAAGGAAACCTGGGCTGCAGCTGTATTAGCACTCGAACATCTACATTTATGGTAGGTACAAAAATGTGTTATGTTCATCGTGCATACAGCTGCAGTCATAACAGATGGGTAGAATCCCAAAGCTAATAAAGGGGTGGTAGGCACCAAGTTGAACTAGGTGGAGCCAGGATGCCCTGCAAGACTGCAGTGGCAAAGCCCACTCTAGTTTTGGAGTATAATGGTAGGTGATGGTGCTTGGAGAAAGTATGTACAGAACTCCAAGTGGCTGCTTCCAAAATATCTTTGGTAGGAACCCCCCTGAGGAAAGCAGCAGAGGTAGCTGTGGCCCTTGTGGAGTGAGATCTAATGACTGTAGGTACAGTTTTACCATGAAAAGAGTAACAAAAACGTATGCAGTGAGCTATCCATTTTGAGACTGTCTGTTTGGAAATAGGCTTCCCTTGAGCACCTGTAGCATAGGACACAGAGTTGCTCTGATTTTCTGAAAGGCTTTGTTCTGTCCAAATAATAACGGAGCTGTCTGTGAATGTCCAAGGAATGTAGTAGCCTCTCCCCTTTGTTTTGTGGATTAGGGTAAAACGTAGGTAAGTGGATAGCCTGATTCAAGGCTACCCTGGATACTACCTTTGGCATAAATGAAGGATTGGTTCATAAGGAAACTCTGTCCTGATGGAAAATGATGAAAGGCTGCACAGCCATGAGGGCTTGTAGTTCCGAAACCCTGCGTGCTGAGGTGATAGCTAGAAGGAAGGCTGTTTTCCATGACAAATATTGCAGATCTGTTGAAGCAGCTGGCTCAAAAGGAGGCAGGGTTAGTTTTTCTAGAATGAAATTGAGGTCCCAAGCCGGTACTGGTTGCTTCCTTGGGGGTTTTATATTCTTAGCCCCTCTGAGGAACTGTCTTAAGAGAGGGTGAGAGAATAAAGGAGGATCAGTGTTGTACTCTGCAGAAATGTCTGAGGCATGGATTTTGATGGAGAAGAATGAAAGTCCACTGCTTAGCAGCTCGGCCAGGTACTGTAGTATTTGAGGTAAATTCAGTATTCCAGGATTCTGACCCTTTTTATGATTCCAGACACAAAACCGTTTCCATTTTGCGGAGTAGGCTTTTCTAGTAGAAGGCCTTCTGGCCTCCAAAATGACATCCTGCACCTCCTTGGAGAGTAGGGTCTGCTGTGAATTTAAGGAATTCTCCATGCGGCTTGATTGAGTGTTTTCAGCTGACTGTGAAGAGTTTTGAAGTTGTGCTGAGTCAGTAGAAGAGGCATTAGAGGCAGGATCCATGGTGGGGAATGCGTCAGGCTGCTCAGGAGTGGGTACCAGTGTTGTCTTGGCCAGTCTGTAACAATGAGAATCATCTTTGGTCTGTCTGCTCTGGCTTTTAATAGAACTTTGGCCAGCAGTGGAAGAGGTGGAAAGGCATAAACCGTCATTGTTGTCCAACTGAAAGAGAGTGTGTCCACTTTCCAGGCCTGTGGATGAAAGGTCCTTGAGCAGAATTTTGTCAATTGGTAATTTCTGTGGGTGGCAAAGAGATCTATGTCTGGCCTTCCCCATGCTTGAATTATCATTGTAAAAACTTGAGGATGCAACTTCCATTCGTGTGGATTTGTCATATTTCTGCTCAGGTTGTCTTGCCAGTGTGTTTTCCTTTCCTGGCAGGAATTGTGCTTGAAGTTGGATTTGCAATTCCAGAGCCGTGTTCCAAAGGGACATGACTAGTCTGCACAGGGGATATGAATGAGTTCCTCCCCGTTTATGTACCACATCACTGTGGTGTTGTCTGTTCTTATCAATAGCTGCCCTGGATGCAGTAGGTCTTTGAAAGCTATAATAGCATTTATTACTGCTAGCTTTTCCTTTTGATTGATGTGTAGGTGCTTTTCTTTTTGTGACCATTTGCCCTGAATGCACCGATCTGTCATGTTCGCCCCACAGGCGTAGTCAGAGGCGTCTGCTGTGATGACTTGATTTGCTTGAGGCTTGCAGAATGGGAGACATATGTTTCTTTGGCATGCTTGAGCCCACCACATAAATTCCTTTTGAAGACATGGAATCAGTGGTATGATTGTTTCCAAACTGTGGCTGTGTTGAGACCATAAGTTTTTTAGGTACCATTGAAGTTTCCTCATATGCAGCTTTGCACATGGGATTAGCAGGATACTAGATGCCATGAATCCCAGAGCCTGCAGGATTTTCCTTGCAGTCAGCCTGGTGAAGGTTGCCAGTTTTCTGAAGTATCGAGTTAATTGCCCTTGTTTCTCTGGTGTGAGGTAGGCCATCTGGGTGTTCGTATCCAAGCTGGCACCCAGGAAAATTATTGTTTGAGATGGTATTAGTCTTGACTTCTTTTTGTTGACTGTGTATCTCAGAGATTTCAACAACATTATTACAAACGCCAGGTGTTTCAGAAGAGTGTGTTTGCTGTCCACTTGCATCAGGCAGTCGTCCAGATATGGGTATATTTGTATCCCTTGAAGTCTGCAGAAGGCAATTACTGATGCCAGGCATTTCGTGAACACTCTGGGCGCAGTAGATAAGCCAAAGGGCAATGCAGAGAATTGATAATGGGATGAACCTGCAAGAAATCTGAGGCATCTTCTGCAATCTTGTCTGATTGGGACATGCAGGTATGCCTCCTTGAGGTCCAATGTCACCAGCCAAGACTCCTTGCCCAGCATGGGAAGAAGCTGCTGTAATGTGAGCATCTTGAACTTTGGTACGAGTAAATATGTGTTTAGGATGGATAGGTCCAAAATAGGTCTCCAATCTTTGCCCTTCCTTGGTACCAGGAATAGTCTGGAATAAAAGCCTTGACCCTGTTCTTGAAAGCTATTCAAGAGGTACCTGCACATGTCCATGAGATCTGAAACTTGTTTTTGTGCCACTGCCCTTTGATTGTGTGGCAGGTTTAGCATGCCTCTCATTTTAAGGGTGTGAAAGTGGAATCTGTAGCCTCTGTCTATAATGTCCAGGATCCATTTGTCTTTTGTGACAATATGCCAATTTTTCGAAAATAATGCCAGTTTTCCGCCTAAAGGTGCTGCCATTTGAGCCTTGCTTGGCATGCAAAGGGGAAACTCTGAGTCTGCTTTCTGAATGGCTGTGAACTATCCTCACCCCCTCTTGGTGTAGGTGTTCGCCATTGTCTGCCTCTAAATGATCCTTGAGATTGCCTTCTACCTCTCGGGTGCCTGTATCTACCTCTTTGAGGTCTGTCTGTGGCTGGAAAGGACCAATTTTTTGAAGGCCAATTTCTACTGAAACGTGGCGGGTGTACCTGTAGGAAATCTTTCACTGTTTGCATTGATTTTGCCTTTTCCTCCATTTTCTTTAATACCTCCTCAGCTTTAACACCAAACAATACATCTTTTTGAAGAGGTGCATCTAGTAATTTAGCTTTGACATGATCTGGTAAGGTTTGCTCTTTGAGCCAAGCATGTCTACGTATGACTGATCCTGTAACAGCAGCTCTACAAGAGGCTTCTAAAGCATCAAAACCACATTGCAAGGTATGTTTACCCACTTGCTCTGCACTGTGCAACAAATCCTGCAACTCCTTCAAGTCTGGTTGTTCAGGTTGTGACATTTTGCTTTTCAACTGAGAGAACAAAAACTGTTGATACTTTAACATATGGAACTGACAGTTTAATGCCCTCATGGTTAAAGTTGCCGAGGTGTATACCTTTTACCCCCCACCTTTCTAAAGCTCTGGAATCTCTCTCTGAAGGTAATGGATTTTTGGCAGTGGAGGCCTTAATTCCCTTGGGACCCTGTGAAATAGTTTCTGGGTCAGCCGCATGGCTTTTGTATAGGAATTGGTGTGAATCAAGCACCCGGTAATACCTGTCAGGCTTGACTGGAGCTGGAGGTAAAGAATCTGGGTTAAGGCTGGCCTCTGAATACACATCATCTAATATGTCTAAGACAGGAGGTACAGCCAGAGGCCTGTGCTGTGGGAGCAAGAGGAAATCCCTGAGCCTTTTCTTGGAGTCCGAGTACTCTTGGCCTTCCCAGTGGAAGTGTTCCCTCAAGGTATGCAAGGTTTCCCCAAAAGAGTAATCCTCAGGGGGGGAAGACAGAGGGAATGGACTCCTCTGCATCAGAATCTTCGAAAGGGGAGTAAGAATGTTCTTGGTCCTCAGAATGCTCTGAAGTAATGGAGGCCTGGTCCGAGGAAAGGTATTTTTCCTCCACTCTGGGCCTTTTGTCCGAGGGGGTTGAGAACCCCTGATAAGAGTAATCAAATCCTCAGCCATTTTGAGCATCTGCTTTTTAGGCATGGGGCCTTGAGAGGGGCCCTGTGGAGCTTGTCTTTTAGAATGCATGGCTGCTTTAGATTTAGTGTAAGCCTTAATGGAAAGAGAAGAAGGCCTGAAGACACCTTGAGAGGTGGTGGGCCTGTCTGAACTCAGTTTCCCCACCAAGAGTGACTTCGGTATCTGTAGTCGAGGTGTGGGCCGAAGAGCCTGCGACCTCGGACACAGAAGACACTGCTAATGAAGTGTCATTGGTAGTCAGGG
The DNA here is from genome assembly GCF_019279795.1 of Protopterus annectens. Taxonomy (NCBI): domain Eukaryota; kingdom Metazoa; phylum Chordata; order Ceratodontiformes; family Protopteridae; genus Protopterus; species Protopterus annectens. The sequence continues at coordinate 62,025,221 of NC_056747.1, forward strand.
GCTGCGTAGGCGCCTCGCTGAGAACCGGAGCACATGTAGTCGGCTTTAGCGTGGTGTCGGTAGAAGTCGCGGACCTCGTATGTCGGTCCTTATCTTTACGTCGTTTACTCAAAATTGGAGTCGGAGTATCCGACATGTTGTAATTAAACTTTTTGCCAAAATAGTGTTGAGCGAACTCCGCCCGACGCTTAATAGTGCGTCTGTTGAATGTAGCACAAAAACGACAGGCCGAGACGTCGTGGTCTGGGCCTAAGCAAGGTATACAGAGGGAATGGAAATCCTTATGCGGTATTTGCTTCCCACATGAAATGCAATTATTAACTTTGTCTGACATCGGTCTGAGGCAAGAAAAGTTTCCCCAACGGGGTACTTAGCTTTCTAGAAGTCTTTGGTTGAAAAATATTCGTAATCTCAGGAGCTGGCCGACCGGCACTTGCGAACTGCTTCTGCTACCACGCGGCAAGAAAGACTGGGTAAAATGGCGTTGGGTTCCTTTATACCCCTGTCGCACTGACGTCAGGGAAGAAGAGATGACAACCGACGCCGGACCTAGACTTTGGAATTCGGCCGACCGAGGACCCGCCTGACGGCAGGAGAACCCATCTGTTATGACTGCAGCTGTATGCACGATGAACATCAGAAAGAAAATCAGTTCTAGGTCTCAGAGGGTGAAGGCTGAGTTCCCTTAAAGTAATAAGGTCTTCAGCCATTCTTATTTGATTTTTAGGCATATAGGCCTGGCCATGCGGTTTGGACGTCTAGGCATGGGTCGAGTTTTAGGCCTTGAAGAAGAAGATGGAGTCAGTTTGAAATGCAAGTCAGTAGGCCTGAATACACCCTCAGAAGCCGGTGCCTGCACAGCGGCTCCGGACCCATCCGAAATAAAGACATCCACAGGTTACATAGTCGAAGCATCTCGCGGCATACCAGACGCTGAATGAGTGTCAGTACAGGCCTGCGAATCTGAAGTAGCAGGTATCTGGGGCTGCGAAAGCACCTCACTGAGTACCGGCCAAATGGCAACTAGCTTAATGGAAGTGTCATCGGCAGCTTTGGACCTATGTGGTCTATGTTTTTTTGGAACGTCTGTAGTCAGATGGCTTACCGAAGTCATTTCTGGACAGTTAAACAGAGTACTGAAATAATTTGTGGCAAAAATAAACAGACGACAAATAGTCCGGGGGTTGTATAAGGTACAAAACAGACAGTGAGGGACATCATGGTCTGGGCCCAAGCAAGGAATGCAGTACGAATGAAAATCTTTATGAGGTATTTGCTTTTCATAGGTAATACAATTTTTAACTTTTACGGACATCGGTTAAAAGCAAGAAAAAGAATCCCAGCGGGGTACTTAGCTTTTTTTGAAGACTTCGGTTCTGAAACTCGAAAACGAAAATTTCAGGATTCGGCCAACCGGCACTTGTGAACTGCTTCTGCTTCTGGCACCGCACAGCAAAAAAAAAAAAAAAAGACTAATGTAATGGTGTCGGCTGCATGTTTTATACCCCCCGACGACCTGACGTCATGGAAAGAGACAACATCCGACGCAGGAATCCAAGATTTTGATATTCAGGCCGGCTGAGGGCTACCTGCAGGCAGATGACCCAAATGTAATGACTGCAATAGTGAAACACGAAGAACATCTGCAACAGTGAATACACTCTAACATCTACATTTATGTTGTGTAAACAACTGTACTAAGCTCTTCATGTTTCACTGTTGCAGTCATCACATTTGGGTCGATTCCCAAAGCTGAAGAAAAGGGTGGAGGCAGTCGAGAAGACTGGGGGCCGGCTAGGATGCTCTGCAAGACTGCGGTGGCAAAGCCTGTCCTGGATTTGGAGAAGATAGGCAGGTGGTAATGCTTGGTGACGGTATGAACATAAGTCCAAGTTGCAGCCTCCAGGATGTCCCTGGTGGGGACCCCTCTGAGAAAAGCAGCAGAGGTGGAGGTTGCTCTGGTGGAATGTGTCCTGACCCCCCTTTGGGGGCGGTTTCCCGTGCTGTTATTAGCAGAAATGGATGCAGTGTGCTAGCCATTTGGAGATTGTCTGGATATGATCTTGACCTCTGCCCCTGCTGCAAAGCAGACTAGCAATTGGTCAGTTTTTCTAAAAGATTTAGTCTTATCCAGATAGAATCTGAGCTGTCTGTTCGCATCTATAAAGTGCAGAATCTTTTCCCCCTTGTTTTGTGGGTTAGGAAAAAAGGTGGGCAAAAGAATGGATTGGTTGAGAGCCACATTGGACACCACTTTAGGCATAAAGGATGGGTTAGTCCTGAGGGAGACCCTGTCAGCATGGAAAATGATGAAGGGCTCTATAGCCAGGAGTGCTTGTAGCTCTAAAACTCTTCTAGCTGAAGTGATGGCCAGAAGCAAGGCTGTTTTCCAAGAGAGGAATTTTAACTCTGCTGAAGGTGCTGGTTCAAAGGAGGGGAGGGTGAGCTTTTCCAACATAACATTAAGATCCCAAGCTGGGGTAGGAGCTCTTCTGTGTGGCCTTAAGTTGTTAGGTCCTCATAGGAACTGTTTGATGAGAGGGTGTGAGAAGAGAGGTGGCTCTGTGCTATAATGAGCAGAGATGGCAAAGGCAGGAATTTTAATAGAAGAGAAGGATAGACCTCTGTGCAGTAGGTCTGCTAGGTAATCCAGGAGTGTTAGGATCTGAGGTAGGTGCCCTGGTGGCAGGGGTGACGGGCTGCGCAGCAGAGGGTACCAGTGCTGGCGTGGCCACTCTGGGACAATCAGGATTGCCCTCGGTTTTTCCTCCCTTATTTTGAGCAGTACCCTTGGAATGAGTGGTGGAGGGGGAAATGCATAGACAGAGAGGTTTACCCACTGGAAGGATACAGCATCCACTTTCCAGGCCTTGCTGTGAGGTTCCCTAGTGCAGAATTTGCTGAGCTGATGGAGTTGGAGGCAAAGAGATCCACCTTCGGGGTGCCCCACTTCTGGGTTACAAGGGTGAAGGTTCTGTGGTCTAGCTGCTACTCGTGTGGGTCTAGCAGGTTTCTGCTTAAGTTGTCTGCCAGAGAGTTTAGGGAGCCTGGCAGGAATTGTGCTAGCAGGCGTAGTTGCATGGCTGAGGCCGTGTGCCAAAGGGTCATGGTGAGCTTACAGAGAGGATAAGAGTGAGTCCCTTCCTGCTTGTTGATATACCACATCACTGTGGTGTCTGTTTTGATTAGAGGCCCCAGGGAGAGTAGGTATTGAAAGCTGTCAGGGCATGCTCAACAGCTAGCATCTCTTTTTGGCTGATGTGCAGATGTTTGATTTGGGCTCCAATGGACCTGACTGCACCTGCAATCCAGGTGTGCACCCCAGGCATAGTCTGATGCGTCTGTGGTGAGGGTCTGGGCGGTGTGGGGTTGCGAGAAGGGAAGTCTCTTGTTGTGGTTGCATGCTGCTGCCCACCAAAGAAAATCTTTCCTTAGACAGGAATCATTGGAATGATAGTTTCTAGGTCTTGAGTGTGTTGACACCAAAGGCTTTTTAGGTACCATTGTAGTTTCCTCATATGCAGTCTGGCATATGGAATGAGTAGAATACAGGAGGCCATGAAACCTAGAGCTTGCAGGGTTTTCCTTGCGGACAGCTGGGTTCTGGTGGCTAGTTGAGAGAAGTAGCCTGTCAGGTAGGCTTGTTTTTCTGGAGTAAGGAATGCCATCTGGGATGCTCTGTCCAGGCTTGCTTCTAAGAATACAATTTTGTGTGTACTAGTTTTGATTTCTTTTCATTGATGTTATACCTCAGGGAGGTCAGTAGGTCCTTTACACAGGACAGGTGCTATAACAGCTTTTCCTGTCTGCCTGAATCAGGCAGTTAAGTAGGAGTAAATATGAATATTTCTTTTGTCTGCAAAAAGCAATGGCTGGCGCCAGGCATTTTGTGAAAACTCTGGGAGCAGTGGATAAGCCAAAGGGAAGAGCAGAGAACTCAAAGTGCATAGATCCTGCCCTGAAACGTAGATATTTCCTGAAGATTCCCTGATTGGAGATGTGTAGGTGGGCCTCTTTTAGTTCTAGGGTGGCTAACAAAGCATCCTTGGAAAGCATAGGAAGATGATGCTGGAGGGTGAGCATTTTGAATTTTGCCATCACCAGAAAGGTGTTTAGAATGGATAGATCGAGGATTGGGTGCCAGGTGTCCTCTTGTGTACCAGGAAGAGTCTGGAATAAAAGCCTTGGTTTATATGGTCTGCAGGTACATGATGTATTGCCCTCACGGAAAGCAGGGAAAGGACTTGCTTTTTGGCCTCTGCCCACTGGTATGGAGGAAGATCTGGGAACCCTTTTGGGGTTGGCAGTGTGGGGAAATAAAATGTGTATCCCTGGGACACTATGTTGAGGACCCATCGGTCTTTGGTAATAGAGGCCCAGTTGTTTGCATGGAAGGAGAGTTTTCCTCCTAGGGGAACAAGCAGGTGGGCAGATGTAAGGGGTGGAGGTGTAAAGTCATTGTGAGCTCTTTCCACAAGGGGTGGCTTAGCACTCCCTGTTTTTGAAGAGGAGGAACTCCATTGCTTAGGTCTCTGCATTCCTTGGGGCTGCTGTATGGGGGGGGGGGGGGGTCTGCTTCCCCTGGTTCTGGGCTGAGCTGGCCTGGAGGGGGGCGGAAAGGACCAGTGCTTGGAGGGGCAATGTCTACTGAACCTCGAAGGCTGGACTTGTAAAAAAAAATCTAACTCTCTGCATAGATTTAGCTTTTTCTTCCATCTTTAAGACCCCTTCTGCCGTGGTGCCAAACAAATTGTTTTTGTTCAATGGTGCATGCAATCATTTTGATTTGACAAGGTAATGGCAAGGTCTGTTCTTCAAGCCAAGCATGCCTTCTAAGGACAGAACCAGTGCCAAAACTGTCTTTGTTCAATGGTGCGTCCAATAATTTTGATTTGACATGGTATGGCAAGGTCTGTTCAAGCCAAGCACACCTTCTAAAGACAGAACCAGTGACTGCTGCCCTGCAAGATGCTCCTAGGGCTTCAAAGCCACATTGCAATGTGTGCTTATTAACTTGGCTTGCAGAATGCATAAGCTCTTGTAATTCTTTATTTTCTGCACAAGCAGGAAAGGAAGATTTTTTTTTTTTGTTTGAGGAGTTCCATGGTATGCTGCTGATATTTCAGCATGTGGAACTGACAATTTAATGCTCTAATAGTGAGAGTAGCAGAGGTGTATACTTTTTTACTCCAAAAAAAAACAACAAAGTTTACATACTGTATAACCAACGAACATAACAAAAGGAAGCAGCAAGCCAATTGAAGCAAGTATAACTGTTTAATCCACGTTAAGCGCTTTCTTCCCCCAAGATACAAGGGACTTCATCATAACTCCCAAACATACAAGGTACTTCATCAGAACTTGGTTCTGATGAAGTCCCTTGTACCTTTGGGGGAAGAAAGCACTTAACATGGACTAAACAGTTATACTTGCTTCAATTGGCTTGCTGCTTCCTTTGCTGTGTTCATTGTGTACATTTTTTTACCCAGTCTAAAGCTCGGGAATCCCCGTCTGAGGAGTTGAGATGCTTAGCTGAGGTTGCTTAATTCCTTTAGGTCCTTGAGAGGTGACTTCTGGGTCAGCAGTAGGATTTTTTGAAAAGGAATTTGTGAGAGTCAGGGACTCTGTAGAACCTGTCAGGTTTCCTGGGAGCAGGAGGAAGGTTGTCAGGAGTCAAACTAGATTCCATAAAATTATCAACATCCAGGACAGGAGGAATAGTCAAAGGTTTGTGCTGTGGTAAATCTAAAATTCCCAGTCTCTCTTTTTTGACTGAGGGTAGTCCTGACATTCCCACTGGAAATGTTCCCTTAAAGCATGAAGGGTTTCACCAAATGAAAAATCCTCAGGTGGAGAGGCAGAAGGAATGGATTCCTCTGCATCAGAATCCTCATAAGCAGAGAGGGGTTGCATGTCTTCATATTCAGAAGCATCAGAGTCATCGTACTCCTGTTCAGATAAAAATACTAGAGACAAGTCTCGTTCTTTTGGAAGGGGTACCCTGGCTCCCTCTAATAAGCATAATAAGGTCTAATGCCATTTTAAGCATTTGAAATTGAGGCAAGGAAGCAAGTGCTTGAGCTTGGGTCGTCTGTTACTTGGGCATAGTTCGTACCCTGGGCCTTAGAAACTCGGTAGTTTTAGAAAGAACTGAAGACTTGATAGAAGTAGTCGGTTTGTGTTGAGCATCGAAGTGTAAGGTACTTCCTCAGAAGCCGGTGCCTGCTCAGCAGCTCCGGACCCATTCAAGGTAGAGACAGCCACATGATCCTAAGTCGAAGAGTCTCGCAGCATACTGGACTCCAAAAGGGTCTCTGTAGCAGCCTGCGAATCCACAGAAGCAAGCATCAGGGGCTGCGAAAGCATCTCACTGAGAACTGGTGAACCGAATAGCTTAACGTAAGCAACGTCGGCAGTTTTGGACTTGTGCAGTCTGTCTCTGTCTTTATCCTCATTTTTTTTTTTGGAAGATTGGTAGTCGGAATTAGAGGACTGAGCGTGAAAATATCTAGCTGCAATAAGGGCCCAACGACGTATAGTTCTAGCGTTGAACAAAGCACAAAAGCGACAGCGGGGGACGTCGTGGTCTGGGCCTAAACAGGTGAAGCAGTAAGTATGGAAGTCTTGGTGTGGTTTTTGATTTCCACAGGCAAAACAATTGTTAAATTTTTCTGACATCGGTTAGAGCAAGAAAAAAAGGATCCCGAACAGGGTACTTGGCTTTAAAAGACTTCAACTTCAATTAGGGAACAATAACTCAGGTAGCGGCCGACCGGCACTCATGCAAACTGCTTCTGCTTTGGGCTCCTCAGCAAGAAAGACTGATGTAATGGCGTCAGCTGCTTGATTTTATACCACTGACAACCTGAAGTCAGTCCTGGAGCGACAGCAACCGACGCAGAAATACTAAGCCTCTGGTATTCGGGCCGACTGAGGGCTACTCTTAGCAGGATAACCTAAATGTGATGACTGCAACAGTGAAACGGGAAGAAAATCTGAAGGTTGTTCGTTACCTTCTCAACGTAGGATTTAGCGTTGTGTTACCTGATGGTCCTATTGGACTTATGAGAAAATCACCTTGGAATGCTCCCTGTCCTTTCTTATGATTACATGCAAACGGACTCATCTGTGTTTTCTGAATAAAGTGGTGGCAGCCAACCAGATTCTTACAATGCAAGCCACCACTTGCATAACACCTCCACCCACGTTCCAAGGTTCCATTGTCCTGTCCAAATAAACAGAGGGTCCAGCAGCAGCTTTTACCTTTTTCCATACATTTGCAGAAATTAGCTGCTTTGCTACTGGATACCCTTTTTTTTTTCTGTGTCCACCGGACTGCAGGATTGAGGAGAGTAGAGCTGCAGTCGCGCCAAAACTCAATCAGCTGCAATGGAGACTGACTTCAAGGAAGGACCAGCATCATACTTGTCTGCTCAGGTGAAATTTCACTAATACTCCGCAAGTAAAATTATATTTTTTTGCTGCTTGCTTATCTGCAGTTTGCGGGGTGGGGGCAGCTGTGTGCGAGTGTGGTTGTGTATCTGTCTGCTTGTGAGTGAATGGATGTGTGTGTGTGTGTGTGTGTGTGTGTGTGTGTGTGTGTGTGTGTGTGTGTGTGTGTGTGTGTGTGTGTGTGTGTGTGAGACAGCGAGTAAGCATGGAGAAAGATCGAGACATTTTATATATACTCCATTTGTCAAGTGTTTACACTGCTGTAATGGGAATAACTGACTTTTTGGGTTACAGCACATTTCATTAATGGTTGTAACACTGACGGTGTGAGATCTGTAGACAGAATCATGGTCATTAACAAAGTTTCTTCTTCCTCTTACTGGTAAGTGATCTCGAACTAGTATTGAATGTTACTGGTAAGTGATCTCAGACTAGTATTGAATGTTACTGGTAAGTGATCTCGAACTAGTATTGAATGTCACTGGTAAGTGATCTCGAACTAGTATTGAATGTCACTGGTAAGTGATCTCAGACTAGTATTGAATGTCACTGGTAAGTGATCTCGGACTAGTATTGAATGTCACTGGTAAGTGATCTCGGACTAGTATTGAATGTTACTGGTAAGTGATCTCAGACTAGTATTGAATGCTACTGGTAAGTGATCTCGGACTAGTACTGAATGCTACTGGTAAGTGATCTCGGACTAGTATTGAATGTTACTGGCAAGTGATCTCGGACAAGTATTGAATGTTATGCGATGCATTGCATTTTCAACAAAAGTGAAGTCACTATGCAAAGTAAGAGGAAGATGTAACCTGGGAATAGCACATGTTCTGTAATAATCAGAGCATTCCTGTCAGTTGTACCTGCATTTGTAGAACACACGAACGTCCCTGATGCTGCCTTATTGCCTTCTCCCTCCTGAAGTTTTTTTTATTTGCTTGCGATAATGCCCACAGTTGCAGTTCAGTCATTGCATTATTGCAGTAAAAGTTTTTAGTTAGTACTGTGCGACTGACTGGTTGCGGAACAGTGATTGCAAACTGTACATCTCTGAAGCATTTGCAGCTGCAGTCTTCCTGAATTGTTTGTAGTTTGTTAGTGTCCTAATGTCAGGGGGGTGTGGTTCCATTTGGAAAGGACAGCTTTATAAACTGCCTTTTCTTCCATTAAAATGTTAGTGGGAGATCCAAGAAAAGCAAGAGTATCACCCCTGTTAGCTCAGCAATTGCAAGGGGAGGATCTTACAAGTTTATTGTCAAGGAAGAGGCAGTGAAATCTGTAATGCCATTTAAAGGTCTAGGTGGATAGTAATGTGGTATCCTATTCATAACAGGAGCAAACTAGCCTTGTAGAAAAAGGTAGAATGGTGGTTGGCTCTCTGTGGCACGTGGATGAATTAGAAGGTATTGTATAAAGAGCAATGCACTGCACAGATGATTTGGGTGAAATGTAATGTAAGAATGGAGCAGGTATCATTAGAAAATAGTGACAAAAGTACAGTACCTAGAACCAGGTCTTAGGATACTCCACCAGTTACGGTTCCCTTGCAGTACCTAGAACCAGGTCTTAGGATACTCCACCAGTTACGGTTCCCTTACAGTACCTAGAACCAGGTCTTAGGATACTCCACCAGTTATGGTTCCCTTACAGTACCTAGAACCAGGTCTAAGCATACTTCACCAGTTACGGTTCCCTTACAGTACCTAGAACCAGGTCTTAGCATACTCCACCAGTTACGGTTCCCTTACAGTACCTAGAACCAGGTCTTAGCATACTCCACCAGTTACGGTTCCCTTCTACTGTTTGTCCTGAAATGTACACTGAACGTCTGATGCGTTAGCTATTCAAACAACCAAGAGTACTTTGGCTTAATCTATGCGACTTTGGTTTGCTTAAATGTGCTTGTGATTTACACTTTCAAAGTCTCTAGTCATGCTAAAGAATAACACTTAGGTTAGGTTTTATGTCTCTATGCTTGTAAATATATATTTTTTTCTAACCATGTAGATTGAATTAGAGTACTACGGTCATTTCTGAAACCATGTCGTGGGCTGAGAAGAAGATCATATTAACTAATTTTGTGAATTAGTCATTTTGGAGAAGTAGATAGAAATGTGACTAAAGTCTAGTAGAGGGATCATGAAAGAGTTTACAGTAAGAAAATGAGAATTGGGGAAAAAAAAAAAAAAAAAAAAGAGGCAAGAGAGTTTGAAGATACGAGTTAAGTGTTTGGTTACAGGGGGAGCTAATAAAAGAAGAAAGCTGTGTGGATGCTAGACTTAGGGAGATTAGCTTCAGTGAGAACATTTTTCAGGATGCTCCTTAACAGATTTGGCTATTATGGCCTGAAAGTTAAATGTAAACAGTTTTAGCAAGGAAGATTGGAATTGAGATGAAGTTTGCTTATGTTACTGTCTGGTTTAGATTCATAGATTAGTACTAAGCTAACTGCCCTTTTGAGCCATTTTAAGCTTAGCAAATTATCCCTTATGAGACTTAAACCCTGCACCTTGTGTTTGTAAGGCAAACACTTTAACCATTAGGCCACCCTCCCACCCGCAGTGATTGCTGGTGACTCAAGGTGGTGGTGGTGATTATGAGGATGGAGAGGATTAACAAACAGGGGTATCCCCCTCACTCTTTTGAAGCCATGAAAGGGAGTTAATGAAGCAGAGAAGCATTCTTTTTCTTTATTTATTTTAAAAATAGCTAAAAATGATAACACAGTAGAACCATATCCAGGAGATAACTTAAATTTATTATTTTAGATAGTTTAGATTGTTTGTCCTTTCAATGCAATGTACATCGTCAGAAACATTCAAAATACAATATGTGCATGCCTAATTTTAAAAGCAAATAGACTGTCATACAACTAACTATGCCAGCTTACTCAGTTAATCAGTAACGTACAAAAAGAGAAACAAATCATACCAGGAAAAAGTATTAAAAACATATTGAAGTACATAAAATATTAAAAGCTAAACATATACTGAATTTATTGTCAATTTATTTGCTATTAACTTCAATATACTACTAATCAATATTCTGTCACCCAACCTTAGGTACACTAAAATCCAATCCTACTTGCCATGCTAGATCTCTATAATCTAGTGTTTCCCAAGAGTGATGTCCAACATCAAACATTAAATAAAACCATGTTCAAAATAAAAAATATGAAAGTTTTGAAATTTTTACAGAAAAGTGCATCTATACACTGCACTTTACTGTTCTTTCTTTCTATAACGTGTGTTCCAGTGTCCTTTTGCAATGCTTACCAACATAATATGCATTACATGAGAGGCAGATTGCAGTCAAGTCTACCATTGCAGGATATTGTTCTTGGAAAATATTTTACAATCACATAAGACAAACATTTAAACAGTTTTTCTGATTTTGGTCTTTTGCCCCCCTGCTGCTGGTAGTTCTGAAACCTGTCAAAAAGGTGACTATCAATTTTAAGTTAGAGACATTTTACAACCATATTTACCGCGGTGGTGTAGCAGTTAGAGTTGTCGCCTCACAGCAAGAGGTTCTCCCGTTCGATTCTCGGCTGGAGCACCTTCTGTGTGTAGTCTGCATGTCCACCCCGCGGTCGAGTGACATATAAAGACATGCCGGTAGGTGCGTGAGTGAATGGGTGTGCCTTCCTTGAAAGTTGGGTGTCAGGCTGGCAACTCTGCACCGTAAAAATCCACTGCCAATCATTAGTGGACCGGAGTTCTGCTGTGACTATCCCTAACCGGGAAAAGCCGAAAGAAAATTTATTTATTTTTTGTCAACCATATTCCTACCACCTGTATTGCCCTCTATCACCATTCTTGAAGAGCCAGGAAAATTATAAATCAATCAACCCTACAAAGGCTATGCAACGTTGTCACTACAATATGACCACTTTAAAAAGCCTGCATCATATTTTACCTTTGACGCCTTACACAAAGCTCTACAAGTAACTTTAGAACCACCTTTTTCTACACTTAACGATTTCCATGTAGTACAGTCAATGAAATGAAGTATTACGCTATATGATACTATCGCTTCAACACAGATATCAGTTGAATAGTTACAGTGCAGCGTTAATTGGCATTTCACTTCACCTGAATGTCCTAAGATAGGATAAGCTGTATGTGGAAGTGTTTCAAACCACTTTCTTGTCTAACGAGTATGAATGTGGAAACTTCATCTAGTGCAGTGGGCTTAAACTTTTTTAGGCATTGAAATACTGCACTGATGGAATGCTCTCTTTTGTTCTTGAACCAGGTCTGTGTAACAATGCATATAGTGCTGTTTAATGTTTTAAAATGTGAGGAATGCTTGTAGGAAATTAAGTTGTTTGGTATGGTTCATAGCATTGAGCAGCAATGCCTTTATGATGTCTGGCATTCTTGCCAACTCGAACCCAGTAGTGCACTGCATTCAGAAAAATGCATTATTCATGGTGGTACTGAAGGGGTCATGTGTTGTGCATAAACGCCAACTGAAGGAGTTACTGGGGAAAATAAGTCAAGAGTGTCATGGAAAAGCGTCCGCATAATTGGACAATGTATTTTGCCATTTTACTGTCCTGGAGGCTGGCTGTGTTATAGTGCTGACTCACTGGCTTACTAGTAGCATGGTGCCATGACTTGCTCTCTGGTCTGATCTAGTTGTTAGAAAATTGCACTATAAATACAGTGAAAAAGGCAGAGGTTCCAGACGTGGTTATGATTTTTTTTTTTTTTAATATGTATGTTACATACGCATGTCTGTTACAGTAGTATACATAAAGTCCAAGAAACAAATGAAAGAAAACAAAAGCTGGATATCTGAAGAAGCGATCAGCTGACTTAGATCACGAAAGCGCTTAGTCTTGTTTAATAAAGGGCAATTGGTGTGAAACTGCAAGTGAACAGTTTCCTACCTTGACTACTACATCTCCGTTACAATTTTTGGTTTTATAAAGGGCACTACTGTGAAGCTGCGAGTGATTCATTTCCTGGTGTGGATTATTCCATTTTTATCTTCAGCTGTGGTCTAACCATTGGTCTTTTCATTTTTTTTTTTTTTTTAGTATACATAAAGTGTTTGTCATTTAGGGGTAGTGTTGACGAAGCAACCTGCAAATGTGTCACAGCATATATATGTTTACCAGCAGCAACTCTGAAAAATATGTTGGTTGTTGCTTAGGACGGTGTTATTAATGTGATAATTTGTGGAGACATCACTCGCCCCAAACAGGATGACGATACATTTTTTGGCGTTTACTTTGAGGCCATGTTTCTCGTACCAGTCATTTGTCTGGGTGAAACCCTCTTGTAGTATGTCTCCATCATTAGGGGAGTTGACAATATTTAAAATCTGACCCTATTTTGTTGGCACTGTCCCCCCATTATTTTAGGCTAAAGTCCAACCTTGGTTTAATTAGACCATAACACATTTTCCCGGGTGTATATCATTAGTCTGAACGCACAAGTGTCCGAACGCTGAAACACCGGACTGGGAAGTTTGAAAATAACGAAGCAGCGGAACATCGAATTTTTTCCCAGGGAAAGAATTCGGTGGACGGTGTCCATGACTTTGCTATTTCCTCCACTGTGGTGCAATCTCTGAGTTGGTATATTTCCCCCACATTAGCAACACTGTGTAGTGTTAGTGTGCTTCTTTATTTTGTACCGGAAGACAGATTTTTTTTTCCTCCGGGGGGGGGGTTGCTGTTCTTAGTGTTTGAAATTTTTAGATTTCAAACTTACGGGTTTGATATTTACATAGTCGAACTTACGACAGTTCGACTGTGATATAGACCTCATCTTCCCACATGATTTTGGGAGAGATGTACTGTTTTGCAAATTTTAGCTGGGCCTGGATGTTTTTGTGTGTAAGAACAGGCTTCCATCTTGCAGCTCTACCCCACAGTCCAAACATATGGAGAACACAAACAAGTGTTGTCACATGTAGTACACAACCAGTACTTGACAAATTCCTGCAGCTCCTTCAGTTTTGGTGTAGGTCTCTTGGCAGCCTCCCTGACCAGTTTTCATCTTGTCATCAATTTTGGAGGGATATCCAGTTCTTTGCAACATTACTGTTGTCCCATATTTTCTCCACTTTCTGACGACCATCTTCATTGTGTTCCATGGTATATCCAATGCTGTGGAAATTTTTTTGTACCCTTCTCCTGACTGATACCTTTCAACGACGAGATCCCTTTGATGCTTTGTAAGCTGTCTGTGAACCATACCTTTTGCTGTAGTAGCAGGCAAAGTCAGGAAAATACCACTAGGACAGCTGAACTTTATTTGGGGTTAATCAAAGTCTTCGATGGCAGGTGTGTACCAAGAAGAGTGAATTTTGTAATTAAATCAAAAGGTGTTTCAACAAAGTATTAGTTTAAGGGTGCACACACTTATGCAACCAGCTTATTGTAAGTTTATTCTTTTATTTTTTTCTCTAACAGATTTGTTTTTCAATTGAATTGTACAGGTTATAGGTCACATTAAAGGTGGGAAAGTTATGAAATGATTTATTGTGGTCTTTCTTCGATATAGCAAAAACCTGGCATGTTAACAGGAGTACGCACACTTTTTATATCCACTGTATACATATACACACATGCATATATATATCTTGCTAGACAGACGACTTCAGCAATCACATGGCAGAGGTTTCACCTTGGTGCTTGTGTACATTTGGTAATGGACTCTTGTCATCTACCACACCTGTGCCAAACCCAGGAAGCTTTCTCTTCAGAGATGTGCCAGCTGCATCAGTGGGTGTCATACCCAACCCACCATGAATCTTATGATCGACCTGGATGGCAGCTGGGACTTGGGAGACTTCAGCTCAGTCCCACAATGCTGCTTTCCTAGGTAAGCATGGCCTCAGGGGTGCTACTGTGATGCAATGTTTCCCTTCCAGAAAGGACACACGCAAAAAGACAAAGCCTGGGTGAGTCCGTCTTTTCATATGTTGCCTTGGTTTAGCTCTCCATGCAGTCTCCCTCCCTTCTGGTGTAGTGAATGTATGTAGGTCAGGGCAGGAGGCATCATATTAGCTCTACTCCTTTGACTCCTTATGGCCACTGCCGAAATGACTTATGTAAATGGCAGAGTGCAGTCATTGCTGCTACCAGCACTCTGAGTGGGCAGCCAGCACAGGTATGGAACACTTCAGACACCCACCAGCTGAAGTCTCATGCCTGTCCTCAGCATATTAGTAGACTGGCAGTCCTTCCCTTGCTTCTTCTCTTTACATGTGCCCTTTCTGTGTCCCCTTGTCAGCCATTGTGTGCACTTGTGTTTTCAGGGCTGGTAGGTATGTACCTCTGCAGCATCAATCTGTCATCTGGTGTTGTCAACGGTGGAAGGTATGTACCTCTGCATAGTCATTACCAGTTATGTACCTTATCAAAAGAAAAATGCCCCTGTGGATAGGAGTGAAGGTTTGATGGGCTAACCAGCTAATGGATACAATATACATAAATATGTAGTCTTCCAATACATCTCTCAAATGTCAATAGTAAACTGTTTGCATCTCTTTCCTGTGCACATGCATCCACCTTGTGACAGTGCCATGGCTTCACAAGCAGGAAAACTACAAGTGAGTGTGGGTGTGTGGCCATTCCTACAGTCATTGAACTGCCAGCCATGCCTCCAGAAGTAAAAGCACTAAAACTGGAGCTTCCCCACATCTAGTGTGAAGGTATACTGGATTGCAAGAAGAGGTATGCATTGGAGCAGACTCTTACAGTGTTCCAGCTACCCTGAGCCAGACATTCTTGTGCTGCACATTGGAAGGAATTATGTCATCGCTCAACCACTCGGAAGGCTACAGTTTCAAATCGCAACAATTTTTGAACACTTGCAGTCATGGTGACCACGTTGTCATTTTGCGTGGTCTGACAAACGCCAGATATGGAAAACAGCAAACAGTCAATGGGCAGCACACAAGGCCAGACATTTAAAGAATGGGTTCATGCATGGCTTGATGCACAGGGTGAGTGCAACAATCTGCCATGACAGCATCACTGCAGAAGATGTTCACCTTTCAGAAGCGATGACATTCACCTGAGGATGGCACTGCATTAATCTTGCCTGACCTCCACAAGGACGTGATGACAGCTATGCACGACAAATTTGTAACATGCAGCTAGTGAGAACGAATGGAAAACAGCCATGATCAAAGTAGAACCAGTATGGTAAGAAACTCTATTGTTATATTTTATGAACACAGTTGTCACTATTTACAACACAGGAAAAGAACTGCTAGATAACTTGTACACATGCTGAGTAATAATTCATATGTTCATAGGTAGGTACTAGGCTATTAGCCCTAAGGCCTAGCCAAAAAGGTACCCTGGCTTTCGGCACCCAATAAAATTATTTTCCTGTGCCCCTGTCGAGCAGAGCCACAGAAGTGATACCTGGGGTGAATTTCCTATTTCCCATCCAATCATCAAGATTTTTCTTGAAGAGTGCTAATAAGGAGCTCTGCTTGATATAGACAGGTAGTCTGTTCCAGAGTATGGGAAGTCTCTGGGACAGGAATCTATCCCTCCAGCATGCTCTGTTTATTGTGGTGACAAGGTTTAGGTCCCTAGAGCGTGTAGCTCGGAGGGATTGGGATTTCTTTATGTGGAGCATGTCCAACAGCTCTGGGTTTGACAAAGCTTTGTATGTTAGGCAGAGACCGCCTCTGAGTAGGCGATATGCGACTGGAGTATTCATTTTCAGAATGTAAAAACTATCTGTATGCTGTGCGCAGGTACAGATAGTTTGATTATGAACGGTGTTATGTAAAGCTGATATTTTCTTAGTTTGGCAAATAACTGTGGTAGGGAGCTGGTGAACATGCTGAGTAAGAAATGTTTGAGAAGACCGCTACCGCGTACAAGAGAATATGTCAATAACCATCCTGCAATAATTTGTTTTTTCTGCTTTTATCAGTCATGTGTATAACTGAGATGACAGGAAGGGCTAAGTAATACAGAACAGTTATAAAACTTTTACAGCACTACTTCTGGCTTTTCCTGACAGATGGCAATGACTCAGTCTTACAGAACAGTTGCTCAAAAAGTTAAGTGGAACAATTATCACCTTTGTAAGAGCATGCAGAATCTTGCACTCGAGACATACAGGTGATGATCACATTATTTGTGCAGTTATAGTACAACACTGAGTCATTAGCACTTGTCAGGTAACATTGTAACAATATGTACTGTTACAGTACAACAGTCAATAGCACTTGTCAGATAACATTGTAATAATATGTACAGTTACAGTACAACACAGTCATTAGCACTTGTCAGGTGAAATCATTGGCAGCTGTCACTGTTACTCACATTAGTACAAGTCATTATCACACTGCATGCACAGGTGTGGGGCACTCCCTATGTTTTGAGTGCTACAGATTTTTCATATTTAGTTGTAAAAGTTTTAGTACTTACATGATGGAAATAAAACTTTACATGGTGTACACCACAGTTTAGTTGCAATTATGGTTATAAGAGTTATATTTTTTCAAATTTTGCTAAACAACTTTGTCAGGGAAAATGTAATCAGGGTAATACCTCATTTTGAAGGCAGCATTATAATTTCATACATTAGTACTAAGCTAACTGCCCTTGTGAGTCATTTTAAACCTAGCGAATTAGCCCTTGTGAGACTCAAACCCTGCACCTTGTGTTTACAAGGAAAACATCTTATCCATTAGGCTATCCTCCCAACCCCTAGTAGTAGTAGTTACAAGATGGAAAAATAACTATCTGTATGCTGGACAAATGTACAGATACCAACATTTTGTTTAGGACTTCGGTTATGAGAATTATGATATTTGTTCATATTTTTGGTTATGAGAATTATATTTGTTCATATTTTGGTATACAACTGTCAGGGAACATGCCAACATGATGAGAGGCCTCATTTTGAAGACAGTGTTAGTCCTTGCAACATGATAAATTGTCTGTATGCTGTGAACATCTACATATATCAGTTTTAGGACTAAGATTATGAAAAAACATTTTTTTTCATATTTTGGTAAATAACTTTGCCAAGGGAGCATGTCACTGTGAAAAGTAATCTCGTTTTTGAAGACCGGATTAATAGTTACACATGTACTGACATCAGTTTTAGTCTTGTAGGATTATGAAAATTATACATTTGTAATATTTCTCATTATTATGCCCACATTTTGCAAGGGAGCATGGTGACAACACAAATGATGCATCATTTTGAAGCGGACATTGAGCCACACAACATGTACACTGATATGTAGTCTCTGTTGCAGGTGAGATATTATGCTTCATCAATTATGAGAAATATAGTATTAATCATATTTCTGAGAATATATCCGTAACTGAGCATCAACAGTAATGGTTAAGGAATCACTTTAAAGTTGACACTCATACAAACAAATCAGTTACAAACTGTATGGGTCTACATGGTACAGTCACCAAGATATTGTGATTTGTTTTAGCAAAAAGGTAAAAAATATGCACAATATCAGCATTCCTTAGCAAATATTTAATAATGACTTGGACATGCACCATCAGTATTTACACTGTTGGAAACATCAGTGTCTGAACATCTTTTGCAATTACATTTTTAGTCTAGCTCTTATGGTTAGAGTTATGAACATTTGTTTTCTGTATGGTATTACAAATGGATCATCTGAAAATGAGCTCAGGCTGCACTGTTGTTCCTATGGTGGAAGTAAGCAGGCAGGATTTTCTGAGCTGCTCCGGAGTGAATGAGTTAACAAGCTGCACCGTTGTTCCTATGGTGGAAGTAAGCAGGCAGGATTTTCTGAGCTGCTCCGGAGTGAATGAGTTAATTTGAAACTGCTGACCGGGGTGAGGCAGTGATCCACAAGGACCTATTTCAGGCTTTACCTGGATATAACAAAAGATAATGCATTTGAAGCTTATAGAATAAGCTGTAAAGATTAGAATTTGAGCACAAAGATAAAAACAGTAATAGAATACTTGCCACAGTAGCAAAGTCGTCATGGCATAAACGTGAGGTTTACAGTACAAGTTTTCATACGTCACAATAAGAGACAGAGAAAGATGCATACAATGTGACGCACAATTCTAAAATGCAGGCATATTATAAAACCAGTAGGTAGTGTACGGCTATAATAAGAATCCTGGATATTGTAGGCAGTGTACGACAACAATAAGAAACTTGGACATTGTAGGTAGTGCACGACTAAGAATCCCGGATACTTCGGGTATGTACACATTGCAATGTCCATGCATTACCTGCATCTGCAGATACTCAAGAATTGCATTAGCAGTATGGGACAGGCAAGAGAAGAGTTGACATAAGGAGGGGAAATGCGAGGTGGGCGACTTGTGCGGCAGTGCATCTGATGGCAATGAAGACATACAAGGGTAATTATGAAGGAAAAATTATTGCCCTTGGGGATAACCGATACCAGGTTCTTAAGTTGAGTTCCACAAAATCTCTAGGAGGTATGCAAACCATGACCAGTACAGGGAAAGCTCCATGTCTGTATTTTAACTTTTTAGCTCACATGCAGTTCAAAATGCCAGTATTTACTCAAGCTTCAAGAAGTTGGTGCACTAAAATCAATTTGGTGAGCTTTTTGTCCCTTGTCAGAACAAAACACTTGCAAATATTAAACAGACTGCAGCTGCCAGTGTGCAAGCTTTTTTTTTTTTAATTCATCCAAACTGGTAGGAAATAAAGTGTCACTGTACAGCTTTGTGGAGCAATTGGATGAAATCCTAGCTGTCAACTGTCCCTAATTTTGTCTCCTATCTTTGGAATTTTCCTCAAAAAAATCTGTGGTCTTCTTGTTAACAGGTACATACGATACTGACTGCAGAAAAATAGTTGTGTAAAAATCTTACCATAACCAGAGAATGTCCTTTGCTTCCATTTGCTGCAGTCCGCCGCAGATTGACATGAACGTCTGGCCAGTATACAGAAGTCTAAAGCTACTGTCTGGTATGTGCAATGTCACACACACAATCGCATCCAATGTCAGTCATAAAGTGATATCAGGTATATAGCAGACGTCGGCATGTACCATCCTCAGAACTAAATGCCCCAGGAAGAACACCAACCGGAGATAAACAGAGAAAACACATCCAGAAATCAAGCAAGCATCGGGGGGAAGGAGAGAGGGATAAAATACTGTAACATATAGAAGAGATAGAATAAAATTTCACCATAACCATAGATGTGTATGTCCTTCTATTGGGCGACCACAGTGGTGCAGCAGCTAGCGTAGTCACCTCACAGCAAGAGGTTTTCTGGTTCGATCCTCGGCTGGGGTGCCTTCTGTGTGGAGTCTGCATGTCCTCCCTGTGGTTGCATGGGTCTCCTCCAGGTGCTCCGGTTTCCTCCCACATCCCTCAGACATGCTGTAGGTGGACTGGACACTACACTGGCCCTAAGCGTGAGTGCGTGTGTGTGCACCTTCCGTTGAAGGTTGGGCGCCGGGGCTGGCAACATGACACTGCAAAACTCTATCATCAATCATGAGCGGACAGGTGATCTGCTTTGGCGACCCTTAACTGGGAGAAGTCGAAAGACATTTCGGGATAATTAAACAGAGAATCTAAATATTTAGAGGAGAAAATATACTGGCGACTGACAGTGCGCTGATTAAATAAAGCACAAAACCGACAGCAAGGTACATCATGGTCAGGGCCTAGGCAAGGAATACAGTACGAATGAAAATTTTTATGAGGTATTTGCTTTCCACAAGTAATGCAATTATTAACTTTTACTGACATCGGTAAGGAGCAAGAAAAAGTTTCTCCAATGGGGTACTAAGCTTTACGTTGAAGACCTTGGTTCTGAAACTCGAAAATGAAAATTTCAGTAGACAGCCGACCAGCACTTGCGAACTGCTTCTGCTCTGGGCACCGCACGGCAAGAAAGACTGATGTAATGGTTTCGGCTGCATGTTTTATACCCCTGATGTCATGGAAGAAGGGACAGCAACCGACACAGGACCCAAGACTTTGTTAATCAGGCCGACTGAGGGCAACCTGCCAGCAGATTACCCAAATGTAATGGCTGCAACAGTGAAACACGAAGAACATCATAGCTGGAGCAAGAATCAACTGGGGCCGGTGCCATGCCTGGAGCCAAAAGGGTCACAGATGTACAAGATGCAATAATTATGTTATTAATCATAAAAATGTAGGGAATTTATTTATGGTTTCCACTTATAATATTTGTAGTGATGGTATTAAAAAATATATAGTACATTTTTGGGAATTTTTAAAAAATGTTGTTGAGCTTAATAATTTAACTGATCAGAAATTATTTTTTTCTTATAAGAGGGGTAGAAACATCAAGGATATGGTGGTACACACCAGATTTTATAAACCTGAGGATAAATTGTATTATCATATTGCTGCTAGAGGAATGTCATCATGTGGGAAATGTAGTGGTTGCCCATACATAATTAATTTTTTTTCATATATAAATAATATTGGTTTTAGACCAAATGGGCTATATAATTGTAGAACTGAGAGAGTTATTTATGCTATCAAAATGTGGATGTGATAAGTTTTATATTGGTCAAACTAAGAGAATGTTTAAGATAAGATTAATGGAACACTTGAGGGATATCAGGGTAAATAAATTAGAGAGCCCTGTAGCTCAACATTTTCATAAATATCATGGTGGTAAGTGTGATAGCTTAAAAGCAAGTATCTTGGAACAAAGTGAATCTAATGTAAATAAGATTAAGAATGTGCTTCTAAAGAAAGAAACTATTTTTATTTTAAAATACGACACTGATTCCTAAAGGTCTGAATACAGACTGTTGTTGAAGTGTTGTTTGAAATGTTTTTGAAATGTATTGCATTTAATTTTTAATTGTCTGATTGATAATTAATGGTTGTAGCTGGTGTTATATAAACTGCCTGAATATGTGATGTGTTACTCCTTGAAGGCTTACTGTGGCCGAGGCGCTAGAGAATAAAGAATTTTTTTACTGGCTTCGTTGTTCATTCTGTAACTCCTGTCAGGCTTCCTGGGAGCTGGAGGTAAAGCGTCTGGGGCCAGGCTAGATTCCAAGAAGGCATCGTCTACAATGTTCAGGACAGGAGGGATAGCTAAAGGCCTGTGTTGAGGGAGGAGTAAGAATTCCCTAAGCCTCTTTTTGGAGTCAGAGTAATCCTGGCTTTCCCAATGGAAATGCACCCTAAGAGTGTGTGCAAGGTTTCACCAAAAGAAAAATCTTCTGGAGGGGATGCAGAGGGAATGGAGTCCTCTGCATCAGAATCCTCATAGGTAGATAAGGACAAATCCTGGTAATCAGAAGAAACAAATTTCAGAATCCCGATCAGAAGAATCAGAAGGAAAATCAGTTCTAGGTCTCTCGGAGGGTGAAGGGTGGCTTCCCCTAATTAAAGTAATAAGGTCTTCAGCCATTCTTATTTGCTTTTTAGGCATATGGGCCTGACCATGCGGTTTGGACGTCTGTTTTCTAGGCGTGGGTCGAGTTATAGGCCTTGAAGAAGATGGCGGTGTGAAATGCCAAGTCAGTTGACCTGAACACACCCTCAGAAGCCAGTGCCTGTACAGCGGCTCCAGTCCCATCCAAGGTAGACACATCCGCAGGTTCCACAGTCGAAGAAGCATCTCGCAGCATAACGGACTCCGAATGGGTCTCAGTACAGGCCTGCAAATCTTAAGTAGCAGGTATCAGGGGCTACAAAAGCACCTCAGTGAGGACTGGCTACTAGCTTAACGGAAGCGTCGTCGGCAGCTTTGGACCTATGCGGTCTCTGTCTTTATATTTACATTTTTTCGGAATGTCGGTAGTCGGATGGCTTACCGAAGCCATTTCTGGATAGTTAGAGTACCGAAATAATTTGTTGCAAAAAGAAACAGACGATGAATAGTCCGGGGGTTTAATAAAGCACGAAACAGACAGCGAGGTACGTCGTGGTATGGGCCTAAGCAAGGAATGCAGTACAAATTAAAATCTTCGAGGTATTTGCTTTCCACAGGAAACACGATTGTTAACTTTTACTGACATCGGTTAAGAGCAAGAAAAATTATCCCCAACGGGGTACTTAGCTTTTTTGCAGACTACGGTTCTGAAACTCGAAAACGAAAATTTCAGAAGTCGGACGACCTGCACTTGCGAACTGCTTGGAGTACCACGCGGCAAGAATGTAATGGCGTTGGCTGCATGTTTTATACCCCTGACGACCTGACGTCATGGAAGAAGAGACAGCATCCGACGCAGGAATACAAGACTTTGATATTCAGGCCGGCTGAGGATTACCTGCAGGCAGATAACCCAAATGTAATGACTTCAACAATGAAACACGAAGAACATCAACACCTCCCCCACGGTGAAGCTGAAACTGGGGCCTTAGTCAAGGTGGAGAGAATTATGAACAGTTCCAAATACCAGTCACTTTTGGCCCAAAACCTTCACACGTCTGCTAGAAAGCTGAAGATGAAGAGGAATTTCACCTTTCAAACATGACAATGATGCCATGCATACATCCAAATCAACAAACAGTGGCTTCACCAGAAGAAAATTAAAGTTTTGGAATGGTCCATCCAGAGCCCAGACCTAAATCCAATAGAAAATCTGTGGGGTGACCTGAAGAGGGCTGTGCACAAGAGATGTCCTTGCAATCAGACAGATTTGGAGCACTTTTGCAAGGAAGTGTGTGCAAATTTTGCACAAGTCAAGATATGCCATGTTGATAGACTCCTACCCAAGAAGACTGAATGCTGTGATTAAATCAAAAAGTGTTTTAAAAAAATAACAGTTTAAGGGTGTGCACACACAAAGTATTGGTTTAGGGGTGTGCGTACTTATGAAACCAGCGTATTGTACGCTTTTTATTTATATTTTTCCCCCTAACAGATTTGATTTTCAATTGAATTGTACAGGTTATAGGTCACATTAAAAAGGTAGGAAAAGTTTTGAAATTATTTACTTTGTTTTTTTTTTTTTTTTACTATATAAAACATGGCATTTTAACACAGATGTATAAACGTTTTATATCCACTATATGTGTGTACGTATGTATATATAACTTTTTTTTAATATATATATATATAACTTTTTTTTAATATATATATATATATATATATCTATATATATATATATATATATATATATATATATATATATATATATATATATATATATATATATATTAATTAATTTATTTATACCCGTGGTACTTCTAGTCAAGTTTAAGTATGAAAGTCATACTCTCATTGACCTCAAAATGTAATCACTATCTGCCTATTACTGTGGGTTCTATTTGTGCACAGTCTCATTAGTTCACTGTAATCCCCAGGAACTTAATACAATAGAGGACCATTGATGTATACAAGTGTAGTTTTTTCTACTTGTCTACTTACTGTAATACATTTTGATATTTGTATATACTTAAGTGTAGCTTTTCTCCTGCATACTGTAATGTACTATTGCTATTTGTATATACTAATTTTAATTATACTGCAGCTTTTCTCCCCAGGCCTCCAGTGAAAACAGGCAACCTGCCCAGTAACAAATGTTAAAAAAAAAAAAAAAAAAAAAATATATATATATATATATATATATATATATATATATATATATACACACACACACACACACACACACACACACACACAAAACACACCCATGTACAGCCAATATGTAATGTTAAGGGTTAACACTACGGGATAAGTAGAACACAGAATATGCAAAATGTACGCAAACTGTGTTACATTTCAGTATACAACACTATAGCTTTTGTCTTAAAATTCACTTCGAAGAAAAGGAAAAAATATTTCAGGAGATTTCTCATGTATATATACTTGACAAAAGAAAAAAGGGTACTTACATATTATCGCAACCATATTCAGAGCGGGAGAAGCAGCACATTTCCAAGGCCTTGTCTTGCCGAAAAATGAAGTCAGTTACTTGGGAAGTGTGGTACCTACTCATTTATAAAACTGAAGTAAGTTTTTACTTCCCTGTGTAACAAAGCTGTATTTTAAAACTTATGCGTACAACGTATGTCAGTGGGAGTTGTCCACATGGAGCACCCTGAAGCTTGAGGTTAATTCATATGTTGCTGTTCTACCCACAATTGCACAGCAGCAAGAACCTCTGCTGTTGGGCACTGGTAATCTTAAATGCTAGTTATATTGTGTAATTGGGAACAGTCATTTGTTTTTGGAAGGGCACTCCTCGTGCATTGTGTTCTCAATGAGTCTGCACATGTAAGTATGTTAACTCTGCTGCATTGTGTCCCATTGCCCCATCCTTAGTTATCTGCAGTTACCAGCTGAGAGTTGAAAATCTGAGGGAGACAACCAGATGTGTGTTTAGACTTTGAGCCTTACTTGGGGGGGGGGGGGTATTTAAACAGTAGGGTTAGAAACAAGGTTTTCTTCAGTAAATCTGCCTCATGTACACAGACAACCCTCTCCTCCTCCCAACAAATTCCATCACGTGAGAGATGCAACCATATAGCCAAACTGGAGGCTAAGCTCTCTCATCCCAGTACTGGCGTAACCAGTCAGGAGGAGATGGAAACCACACTCACTACAATTCCAGTCTCACATAGACCTACCACGACAGCAAACCAAACACATAAACACACAAAAACATACTCGGAGACTCTACATAAAAATCTGCCTATAACAAAGACCTCCAAAGCAGACACCCAAGCAACCACTACCCCAAAACAAAACACGTACAGCACATAGCTCACAAAGCCAGTGTGCCGAACAGTCACAGCCCTTACGGCTAAACAACACACCTGATACACTTGTAATAGGGGACTATCGTCGGGCACACTGACGTCCTGCTCACCAGGCTGAACAAGGAGAAGGTCACGGTGAGCTGCCTGTCGGGCGCTAGGATCCGCCACATAACACAAGCACTCGGGTCACTCCAAGGCAAGTACAAATATGACTCAGTCATTGTCCATGCTGGTGTGAATGACCCGAGACGTACCTCCCTGGACTACATGAAGAGAGACATAGAGGAGCTCTCTGAGCATGTAGCCCAGGCCGGTATGACCCTGACCTTGAGTTGTATCTTACCCTCACCAAGAATGACGCCACAATATGAAGACAAGATGATCAATTTCAACAATTGGCTTAGGTATTGGTGTCATTCAAAGGGGATCCAATGCCTGTCAGCCTGGGATGACATGCTCGACAAGCCACGATGCTTCGCTAGGGACAGATTGCACCTGTCACCCCTGGGCTTTCGGATAGTGGCAAAGGCTCTTGCTACCCCCACAGTGCCTTTTTTAGGCAAGGCTCAAAATACAAACCCACCTCCATAGGAATCACAAGGGATAAGAAACAGAGTAATGCTACTCAACGCCAGAAGTCTAAACCTCAAGATGCACACACTCGGAACTCTCCTTAGCATGGAGAACATAGATATCTGTGCAGTAACAGAAACCTGGTTCAAGGCTCCCGAGATTACCCCAGCACTACCAGGTTATACCTCATACCATGCTTTTCGGCCCCAAAACTTGGACCGAACCACAAAAGGAGGGGGAGTATCAATATTCGTCAAAGATACCCACACCTCCAAGTTGGTGGCACAGCACGAAGCATCAGACACTATCCATGTGCAACTAACAGTGGGTAAAACTGCCTTCCAGTTTATAGCCTGCTACAGACCACCCTCCCAAACCCAGGAACCCCACTCGGCCTTCCTGAGAACACTGGAAAATATGAAGGTCTCTCCAAACACCATTATATTGGGCGACTTCAACTACCTAAACATAGACTGGGAGCATTACTGTAGCTCCAACACCCTAGCCCAAAGGTTCCTAGAATTTATAAAGTCAAGTGCTATGGAACAACTTGTTACCACTCCCACAAGAGGGGAAAACATACGGGACCTGATCATCACCAACATGGGGACTCTATGCTCCAGACCAGAAGTGTATCCCTCACTGGAAAGATCAGACCATAAACTAATCTCACTGGATATTCACATCCCAACCCCACCCCCTGCCCAGAAAACCAGTGTGAAAAATTTCTCTAAAGCAAATTTCACACTCCTCAAAACAGGTGGAATCCTTCAAAGTCCCCGGGCCTGTGGAAAATACAGCCCAGACTGCAGAATCCTTTATAAACGCATTCTATGAACACCCTTCAGGAATGCATGGATCTTGCAATCCCAAACAAAACCAAGACCCAATCCTCCAAAGGCAGACGTCTTGTCTGGTGGACCCCAGCCATAAACTATACAATAGAAGGAGGAAGCTACTACATGATAGAGCAAAATCCCAAAAAGGGAAGGCATCTTTGATCAGTATTAGCAAAAAACTACGGGCACTCAAAATCGTCTAAGGCCAGCTTCGAGAGAAAAATTGCACAGGACACTAAGGATAATCACAAGGCTTTCTTTAGTTATGTTAGGAACCTGGGTGGGTAATACCAGATATGCTCAGAATTAGTCCAAAATGACAAAAAATACACCGAACCCACAGACATTGCCAACATCCTAGCTGACAGGTTCAGTGCAAACACGCCCTCCCACCAAAAGGGCAAATATCTATCCCAGCAGAGTGCTGCCCCCCTGACATCTCAGATGCTCAGGTAAGAGCCGCCCTCTCCAAAGCAAAAAAAAACACAGAATCAATGGGACCAGATGGTGTCCCGGGCTGCGTCCTACATGAATTCCAAGAAGAGCTAAACCCAAACATAAAACTACTGTTCAATCTCAGCCTTACTACAGGATATGTACCCAAAGAGTGGCGTACAGCAACAGTGGTCCCTATCCACAAAGGTGGTGCCTCAACGGATCCTAGAAACTATCGCCCCATAAGCCTGACTAGCTTGGTCTGCAAAGCTATGGAAAGGATCATCATGGACCTCATAAATAAAGATATTGGGGACCTACAGACACTGGATCCTACCAAGTTCGGCTTTGTTAAGGGCAGATCCTGCCTCTTAAACCTGGTCGATTTCTTTGAAAGTCACCAAGGCCATTGACGAGGGGAAGGTGGTCCACACAGCCTACCTAGACCTCGCAAAAGCCTTCGATACAATACCCCACTCTGGCATTATAGATATGCTCACCAGATTAAATATAAACCCCTATGTCACTAGATGGGTTGCAAACTGGCTCAAGGACAGAACCCACATGGTTAGAATTGCTGGAGCCATGTCAGACTCCAAACCAGTTACAAGTGGCATCCCACAAGGCTCAGTCCTGGGACCTCTCTTGTTTGGTATATATTTCTCGGAGGTACAGGCCAACATGGAAGGACTGTGGCTGACCAAGTTCGCAGATGACTGCAAACTGGGCGCCATAATCGACTTTCCAGCCGACACAAGTATCCTCCAAAAGGGCCTTAACAGACAACTGGTGCCAGAGCCATGGCCTCAAGCTAAACGCCAAATAGTGTATAGTCATCCCCTTTGGCATAAACAAAAGTGCCCACAAATTACCACATAGGTGGTAATCCATTAAGTACAGAAGTAATTAGGGACCTGGGGATACAAGTTGATAGCAATCTCTCATTTGACAACCACGTGGCCAAAGTGGTTAGAAGAACATTTTATATAGCCCACCTAATCATGAAGGGATTCACATCTAGATCAGAGGAGGTCATCGTGCCTCTCTACTCATCCCTCATCAGGCCCATAATTGAGTACAATGCCTCTTTTGGGATATACCTTACCAGACACCTGCAGCAACTGGAAGGACCCCAAAAGTACCTCACCAAGAGGATCAAAGGGCTGAAACAGATGTCATATGCTGCCCGGTTAAAGAAACTCCAGCTCTACTCAGTGGCATACCGCCTGCTCAGAGGCAATCTGTGCCTGACGTATAAAGCCATGTCCAACCCGGAATTAATGGACATGCTGCACCTCAGAAAATCCAAATCCCATCGAGCTACATGCTCGAGAGACTTTAACCTCAGCACTGAAATAAATGGGACATGCTGGAGGGACAGATTCATAACCCAGAGGCTCCCTTCACTCTGGAATAAAATCCCAGTCCAGGTTAGGCAGAGTCCCTCATTGACTCTCTTCAAGAGGAATCTTGATGAGTGGATGGGAGATCGTAGGTTTACTCCGGGTATCACTTCTGTGTCACTGTTAGACAGAGGCACATTATACTAACCTCGAAAAAGGGCATAGCAAAATTTATTTAAAATGGGTGGCGAAAGCCAAACACACTCTGGCTAGGCTTATAAATGCCCTAGGGCAGATAGCCTAGTATGAACCTATGAACCTATAAAAGTCCCTCATTCCTGACCGATTATTGCCTTCAGACGCGACAATGACAGAAAATCATTGGTAAAGGACAGTACTCTGGGAGAGGCAATTTTTTGTTGTCCCTCTTCAGGGATCACAAGCAATGTCACAGAATAGTAGCTAGGAGTTCACTCACCCTCTCTGAGGTGAACATTGACAGTTTCACTAAAACATCGCAAATTATCCCATACTCGCAATGTGGTTGCGATAATACGCAAGTACTGAAAAAGTTTTTTTCTTTTTTCAGACAATAGTGATTTACTTTGACCTAGATTTTCTTCACGACAAGTCAAGGTGGGAAGAACACAGCATTCTGACTGAAATGGAACATTGTTTTGTTGTCAAGCCAAGTGTCAGTTTGCTTCATACAGGGACTTGTGAAAGGAATGTGTTACACAGGAACAAAGTAAACAAAACCACCAACACTTCTAATTACCATATTATTTCGATTTGAGATTCAGTTAACCCAGCAATGCACATACTAAGCAAAGCTGAACAAAAACAAAAATGTAACTTAGTCTTACAGTTACCAGTTCTATTCTATTGCTTACTTTTAATGGCAGTCTCTTACAGGAAGTATTAACATTTACAAACACACTTTAACTGTAAATAAAATATTTAAGTCTTTCACTGTAAATTCAGTAAAACAGTAAAACTAAATGTATATTCATCGTGAAAAATGCTTTAGGTTAATATACACACATTTGTAGATGTTTTGAAGCTTAAAGTCTAATACAAACAGGGTTGCCAGATTTCCAGACCTCCAGGTAGGGACAAAAAAAAAAGGTCTCTCTACTCACGAGACAAAAGACCAAAAAAAAAAAAAAAAAAAAGGTCTTGACTGAACACAGTTCCACATTAAAACACAACTGAGTTCCCACACACAAGAAACTGAGCACTCAATAACTCCTCAAACACGGATGGTTGGAAGTGTTGCATGCATTGCAGTCAACATTCAACACAAGTAGACACTGTTTGATTGAGTTTATTTATGTATACCGGCATAGTATAAATATAATGTCCGTATGAGCTTCTCGTGTTTACGCTCGAACACAAACTTTTGTTGATTCAGAAGTTTATTAGTACCCTTGAAAACAAACAAAAATCAAAAAAAAAAAAAAAAAAAAAACAAACAAAAGGAGGCTGATTCGGTTTAAACGGCAGGGGCGGGATCAGGCTGCAGATTCGGGACAGTCGGACCTGAATACAAACCTTTTACTTAAAGGGCAAATCTAGTGTTTCAGAAAACAAAACTCTTGCAATCAGAACAAAAGTAATTTGTTTTAGGCTTTTTAAATTTTAGCAGTTTTCCAGGAATTCCACTCCATTTCTTCAATATTAAGGATTTTATTGCAGTTAAATTGGATGCCTCCTCCAGCATGTTAAATAGTTTGGTTTCTTCAGAAAGAAATCTGATCTTTGCAGAAAGCACCAAAATGGCATAAATAGTTTAAGTTCCTTGGTCAGTTGTAAACAGGATTTTCTTTTACTCGATGCTTTACTGAAATAATCACGGTCAAACCTAGCTACATGTTCACCTATTTTAATAGGTGGGCTGGACACTGCTGTTTTTAAAATATTTGATCTTTTTCTAAGCTAGACATGAACTTAACTATAATTGAACATAGTGGTGGTGTGTTTTCCTTTTTTGAAGATGTTCTCGGGGATCTATGTGCCCTTCCAATTCCAAAAGATAACGTTTCATGCAGATTTAATGTTTTACGTAGCCAAGTAGATTATTACACTGTCTCATACTTTTCAGGTATACAATAAACTACTTTTTTTTTTTCGTCTCAAGTCTATTTTCTAAATTGCCACATTTTTCCATGAAACAGGTATTTTGTTGTAAGAAATTCAGTTTAAGGCTCGCCTTCAGTTATTATTCCTTTATGATCATTTAACATTTCTTCCATACTGCCGATTTGTATACTTTGTTTCAAAAGAATTTCTGAATGTTCTGTCTTCTTTCTGGTCTCTTCTTTGAAACGTTCTAACTTGGTATCCAGTTTGTCTAAGTAATACATCCTGCATAGTAGATACTAGTGACTAGATGTCTTAACACAAGAATCCAGAGTACCATTTCTTGAGCGACTCCTACTGAAGTCTCTTCACTCTTAACCAAGCAGTTGAAATTCTGACAGAAAAATTACAGCTTTTGAAGAAATTGAAGCTATAAAACTTCTTGGACTATTAGTGAATAAAATTAACAAACAAGCGTCTCCAAATTTTAGTTTTTTGATTTTATTTTCTGTCAGAGAAAAATTTCCAGTCACAGAACTTTCATTAGTTGCTGCTCTCAGCCACCTCGACCACACACCCGCAAGTACATATTTTCTTAAGCATATTAAGTCTAAAACTTTCATTTCTGTTTAATAATTTCAATTCTTGATTTTTTTCAGAAAGCCACCAATTTTATGAGGGACATGCAAAAAATAGGAGGCAAAAATTTGGACAGTTGAAGTCTACTATAAAAGTCACCCCATGTTTTGTTTATTTCCTCCCTTCTTTTCAGGGCAAGTGATTTCCTTTGTACCAATTACCATTTCCAGATTAACTGGGCCAAATGTCTTAAAACTTTAGCCACACAGGACACTTTATCCCTAATTCCATTATATAAGTATAGCCCAAATGAGTGTTTTTTCCCCATCCCATTCAACATGCCATACCAACAAAGTTTGTTTTTTTTTTAGGTTTGATATTCACTTTATTTTTCCTCTCCAGCCTCTCCTTCGAACACCAACATAAACAAAATAACTTGTGAAATATCTTGTCTCAAGGCCTCCCTTTCACACCACCTATGGAGAAGAATGCCACTGATGGAAACCAAGAGTTAAGCTTTCATTACCCAACACCTTTCCAATATGCTGCCTGATACTGCCCAAGCAAGCAACCAACACAAAAGTGGACTTAACTACATTTCTGATAATAAATTGACCTATTCATGTCCATTTTCCCCACACTTCACGCACCCATGTAAAACCTTTTAAAATGCCTCACCCCCCCCCCATGGAAGTGCCACACACCTACACAATTCCCCAACTTTCAGGTGTTCCATACTTTCATATGGCAATCTTCTTTTACCAGACATTTCACTGCCCTTTTTCAATCTATAATTTAAATCTCCACTTTGGCCAGAATATTTGAACAAAGCTTTGTTATTGCACAAAAAGTCAGTAAAACAGACTTCTATTCCATCCTTAGATTTTGAGTAGTCAATTCTAGTACAAATCATATTAAAACAGTAGTTGCATGAAACACTCACTTCACAACATTTACCACTACAGTCTGTAAAGCACGCAGTTTCCAAATTTAAATCGGTACATCTCTTCAGTCACTACACACCACTGCAAATACTTGTGTCAATCAACTTGGCTCCTATGTACCAGACTTTTTAACTGAACATGGGATACCTTGCTTTAAGAAACATCTTTCATCTAAAGTTTGGGTACTTGCGTATTACCGCAACCACATTTTTGCGGTAATACAGGTTGCTTCCAGATGTGTAAATGGTACAAATAATGTATTAAAAATCACAGAAACAATGTTTTCTTTAACAATTTTTGTTTAAGCAGGTTTATCTATTAAACATCTTAAAAAGCAGTTAGCTGTGGAGTGAAACATAAAAAGGGAAGAGGCTGCACAGAGTACAGCATTACCAAGTTTGTCATCTCAGTGTCCTCAGCAGCAGGGGTCGAGGCAGACACCAAGATTTTATGAAGCATTTCATCTGCCTTTTATTTTGTAGTTTGCTTCGCAGGCAGGGGCTGAGGGGAGTAATTTTAACTTGATTTAATTAAGGAAAGTGTTATAGATGGGAATCTTATTTGTCGTTATGTCTTAACCATTAAGACACCCTAAACTTGGAGGTGTTTTGTACAAGTAGTGTCATTTGACTTATTTAAACAATGTGTTTGACAAATGCATGAAATTACTATTACCAGTAAACCTGCAAGTAAGTTGCAGAACTTGCGGATGCTTAGCACAGGTAATGTAATCTGAGTTGCTTGAACAGTGCTGTCAACCAAAAAAAAAATTGTGTCTGTATCTACAGAAACGTTAAAATGGGTGTAGCACTAAAGGAAAATCATCTGTCCACACCTGATTTAACATTGTCATTATAAAGTGTTAATGGATTCCTGACTATCAGTAAAAAGTACAGTTGTGTACACTTACCATAAATGTAGGCGTTGGAGTGTACTCACTGTTGCAGTCATTACATTTGGGTTATCTGCTTGCAGGTAGCCCTCAGTCAGCCTGATTAAGGAAGTCTTGGGTCCTGCGTCGGCTGCTGTCCCTTCTTCCATGATGTCACGTCGTCAAGGGTATAAAGCACGCAGCAGACGCCACTACATCAGTTTTTCTTGCCCCAGATGTCAGGTGCCCCACTAATGGGAAGCAATTAAATATAAATGTACACAGATATACCTCCAACAAAAAAGCACACACACCAAAAAGGCTTTTAGGCATAGTGAAGGAAAGTAGAGGTATAGCCATAAGAAGTCAGGGGGCTGGAGGGAGGGTAACCAGGACTGCAACAGTGAATACACTCGAACATCTACATTTATGTTAAGTGTACACAAATGTACTATGTTCTTAATGTTTCACTGTTGCAGTCATTACATTTGGGTAGATTCCCAAAGCTATGGTTGGGAGGAGGAATTTAGATAGCATTAGGGCCCTGCAAGACTGCAGTGGCAAAGCCAGCTCTGAAATTAGAGAAAATTGGAAAATGATAATTTAATGCTTGGTGAAAGTATGTACAGAACTCCATGTAGCAGCTTCTAAGATGTCCCTGGTAGGGACACCTCTGAGAAAGGCTGCAGAGGTAGTGGCAGACCTGGTGGAGTGAGGTCTGATCCCCTGGTGCAGAAATGAATGCAATGGCTTATCCATTTAGACATGGTTTGCTTTGAAATAGCCTTCCCCTCTGCCCCTGCAGCAAATCCCACCAGCAGTTGCCCAGATTTCCTTTGACGTTTAGTCCTGTCAAAGTAGAATCTAAGTTGTCTGTGCACATCTAAGGAATGCAGTATCGTTCCCCTTTATTCTGTGGCTTGGGAAAGAAGGTTGGCAAATGAATGGACCGATTAAGAGCCACACTGGATACCACCTAGGACATGAAGGATGGATTGGTTCTGAGGGACACCCTGTCCGCATGAAAGATGATGAAAGGCTCCACTGCGATAAGGGCCTGTAATTCAGAAACCCTTCTAGCTGAAGTGATTGCTAAAAGGAAAGCTGTATTCCAAGAAAGAAATTTTAAGTCTGCAGTAGCAGCTGGCTCGAAATGAGGTAGAGTTCAGTTTCTCCAAGACAAAGTTAAGGTCCCAGGCTGGGGTTGGAGCTCTCCTGGGTGGTCTCAAATTTTTGGCCCCTCTGAGGACCTGCTTGAGCAGTGGAGGAGAGAAGAGGGGAGGTTCTGTGGTATAATGAGCTGAAATGGCTGAGGCGTGGATTTTAATGGAGGAAAGAGACAGGCCCTTGTGAAGCATCTCAGTTAAGTATTGTAAAATCTGAGGTAAATTGGGCGCGGCTGTGCTCATCCCTTGAGATGAGTTCCAGGTGCAGAATCTTTTCCATTTTTCAGCATAAGATTTTCTAGTACTAGGCCTCCTTGCCTCTAAAATGATATCCATTACAGCTTTGCTGAGGGAGGGTAAAGGAGAGATTAAGTAATTAGCCAGGCTGCAAGGTTCAGTGTTAGAAGCTGAGGGTGTGGAATCTGGTTCTCCTGCTGAGATAGCAGGGAGGGAGTCTGAGGCAGGTGCCATGGAGATAACAGTGACACACTGCGCATGAGGGGGTACCAGTGTTGGCGTGGCCAGTCTGGAGCAATCAAAATCATCCTTGGTTTGTCCCGTTTGATTTTTAGTAGTAGTTTGGAGAGCAGAGGCAGAGGGGGAAGGCATAGACTGATAGGTTTTTCCAGCTGAAGGACAGAGCATCCACCTTCCAGGCTCGTTTGTGGGGAGTCCTTGTGCAAAATTTGTCCAACTGGTAGTTCTGGGGAGAGGCAAACAGGTCTATATCTGGGCTCCTCCATTTGCTTGTCAACATGTTGAAAATCCTTGGTTCCAGTTTCCACTCGTGTGGGTCCATGAGGTTTCTGCATAGTCCGTCTGCCAATGTATTTAATTTTCCTGGCAGGAATTGAGCTACCAAGTGCACCTACAAGCTGTGTTCCACAATGCCATAGCTAGTCTGCAGAGGGGGTAAGAATGTGTACCCTCCTGCTTGTTTATGTACCACATAACAGTGGTGTTGTCCGTCTTTACCATTAGTTGTCCTGGAAGAATGTGGTCCTTGAAGGCTGTCAGAGCATTCTGTACAAATAACATTTCTTTTTGATTGATATGCAGATGCATTTGACTTGGGTTCCATTTGCCCTGAATGCACTTCCCTGCCAGGTGAGCCCCCATGCATAGTCTGATGCGTCTGTTAGGGTTTGGGCGGCAGGGGGTGGTGTGAAAGGTAGTCCCTTGTTTTGGTGGCAGGCCTCTGCCCACTAAAGGAATTCTAGGCATAGGCAAGGTATGATAGGAATCACTGTTTCTAGGTCTTGAGAATGTTGACACTATAGGCTTTTTAGATACCACCGTAGTTTCCTCATATACAGCCTTGCATATGGAATTAGAAGAATGCAGGAGGCCATGAACCCCAAGGCTTGCAGTATTTGTCTTGCAGATAGCAGAGATTTTGTGGCCACTTGTTTTGAAGTAGGTTGTCAAATGAATGCGTTTCTCTGGGGTGAGGTAAGCCATCTGGGAAGTTGTATTCAAGCTTGCTCCCAGGAATATAATTTGTTGACAGGGTACCAGGTAAGTTTGAACCCATTTTATAAAGGCCAGATGATTCAAAAGTATGTCCTGGCTTTCTGCTTGAATTAGACAATCATCCAGGTATGGGTATATTTGAA
Source organism: Protopterus annectens (assembly GCF_019279795.1). Classification (NCBI taxonomy): domain Eukaryota; kingdom Metazoa; phylum Chordata; order Ceratodontiformes; family Protopteridae; genus Protopterus; species Protopterus annectens. The sequence continues at coordinate 62,060,816 of NC_056747.1, forward strand.
TATTTATTTGCCTGCAAAATGCAATAACTGGAGCTAGACACTTTGTGAATACCCTGGGCACAGTAGATAAGCCAAAGGGCAGTGCAGAGAACGGATAGTGCGTGTAGCCTGCTTTGAAGCGTAGGTATCTTCTGCAAGATTTCCTGACTAGGATGTGCAGGTATGTTTCTTTTAAATCTAGTGTTGCCAACCAGGCATCTTTGCCTACCACAGGAAGTAATTGAAGAGTCAGCATCTTGAATTTTGGAATCTCCAAAAAGATGTTTAGAGTAGACAGGTCCAGGTCCAGGAGAGGACGCCATGAATTGTCTTTTCTGGGTACCAGGAAAAGTCTTGAGTAGAAACCTTGTCCCTTTTCCTCTTCTGGTGCCAGTTGAATATCCCCCATGCTTAAGAGAGAAACTTGTTTTTGTGCCTCTGCCCACTGATTTAGGGGTAGGTCCGGCCACCCACTTGGTGTTGGCAACGTGTGGAAGGGAAATCTGTATCCCTGGGACACTATATTTAAAACCCATTTGTCCTGGGTAATGAGTTCCCAATTCTTTGCATGAAGAGCAATCTTTCCTCCCCAAAGGGGCAATCAAGTTGATAAGTGCTTGGAAATTGTAAAAGGAAGTAATTTAGACAGTTTACCATGGGGGGGGGGTCTTATTATTCCCAGATTTGGAAGTGGAGGCCCCCCACTGCTTAGTTCTGTGCATCCCCTGGGACTGAAACCTGGGGTTTTTGCTGTGTCTGGGTTTGGCTTGAGAAGACCTGGAAGGGGCTGGAAAGGACCAATTCTTAGAGAGCCAGTGCCTACTAAATCTAGGAGGCTGAACTTGTAAAAAAATCTTTAACAGTTTAACAAGAACTTCCTCAGCCTTGTTGCCAAACAGGCGGTCCTGATTTAAAGGAACATTCAACAATTTAACTTTAACATGATCAGGGCAAAGATAGCTCCTTAAGCCAAGCATGCCTTCTGTGCCCAGACCCAGTAACAGCAGCCCAGCAAGAGGCCACTAATGAATCAAAACCACATCGCAAAGTATGTTTTCCAACTTGTTCAGCAGAATGCATTAAATCCTGTAATTCTTTATTTTCCACAGTCAGGAATCAACATCATTTTCGGTTTAAGCAGTCCAATAACATGTTGCTGATACTTTAACATATGAAACTAGCAGTTTAAAGCCCTAATGGCCAAAAGTGTAAGCCTTCTTACCTCATCTATCCAGTGCCCTGGAGTCTATATCAGAAGGGGTAGGATTTTTAGCAGTAGAAGCCTTCATGCCCCTTGGGCCACTGTGAAATGGTCTTTGGATCTCCAATAGGATTTTTGAAAAGGAACTTGTGGGACTCGGGGACCCTGTAGTATCTGTCAGGTTTTCTGGGAGCAGGAGGCAGGGAATCAAGGGCCAAACTAGATTCCGAAAAGCGTCAACAACAATGTGCAGTACAGGAGGAATAGCTAAAGGCCTATGCTGAGGTAGGAGAAGGAAGTCCCTAAGCCTCTTTTTCAAATCAGAAAAATCCTAGCTTTCCCAGTGGAAATGCTCCCTTAGAGTACGTAAGGTTTCCCCAAAAGAAAAATCCTCAGGAGGGGAAGCAGAGGGAATGGAGTCATCTGCATCAGAATCTTCATAAGTAGATAAGGGCAAATCCAGATCAGAAAAAACAGAATCCTGATCAGAAGATTCATAATCAACTTCAGTCCTAGGCCTCTTAGAAGGTGTGTGTGCGTGTGGGGGGGGGTTGGTTATCCCCTGATTAGAGTTATTAGATCTTCAGACATTCTTATTTGTTTTTTAGGCTTAGAGACTTGAGCATGTGGCCGGGGTGTCTTTTTTTTTTAGGCATGGATCGAGATTTAGGCCTAAGTAAAGGAGGCATCGGTTTAATATGCAAGTCCGTAGGCCTGAATACACCCCTCAGAAGCTGGTGCCTGCACAGCGACTCCGGACCCACCCAAGGTAGAGACATCTGCGGGTTCCATAGTTGAAGCATCTCGCGATATACTGGACTCCGAATGGGTCTCCGTAGAGGCCTGATTAGCGGGTATCAGGGGCTGTGAAAGCGCCTCACTGAGTACTGGCAACTGGCTTAGGAGAAGCATCGTTGGCAGTTATGGACCTCTGCGGCCTGTCTCTGTCTTTATCTGTGTGTTTTTTTCGGAATCCCGGTAGTTGGATGGCTAACAGACGACATTTCTGGATAATTAAACCAAGAACCGATATATTTAGAGGTGAAAATATACAGAAAACGGATAGTGCGCTGATTAAATAAAGCACAAAACTGACAGCAAGATACGTCGTGGTCAGGGCCTAGGCAAGGAATACAGTACGAATCAAAATCTTTATGAGGTATTTGCTATCCACAAGTAATGAAATTAACTTTTTCTGACATCGGTAAGGAGCAAGAAATAAAGTTCCCCCAACAGGGTACTTAGCTTTAGTTGAAGACTTTGGTTCTGAAACAAGAAAACAAAAATTTCACGAGTCGGCCGACCAGCACTTGCGAACTGCTTCTGCTTCGGGCACCGCACGGCAAGAAAGACTGATGTAATGGAGTTGGCTGCATGTTTTATACCCCTGATGTCATGGAAGAAGGGACAGCAACCAAAGCAGGACCCAAGACTGTTAATCAGGCCAACTGAGGGCTACCTGCAAGCAGATAACCCAAATGTAATGACTGCAACAATGAAACACGAAGAACATCTGCAGCACAGTCTATGTTTAAGTTATTTCAGCTCCCTAACACCTTCCACCTCACAGTTAAGATAAAGTAAGGGTGCAGCACCAAAATAATCCTTTCGACAGAAAGACAGCAACTAAGCCAATTAAAAACAATGCAGACTTAAAGTAATCCTTTGGACAGTACAAACAGCAACCAATCCAACTGAACAGTGTGTGTGTGTGTGTGTGTGTGTGTGTGTGTGTAACATTCAGTTTAACTTCCTGAATGTAATACAAACACAACCTGCTATTAATACAGATGTTAAATTACATCTTATGCCAATTCCCACACTCCTTTTCAGGCCAACATAAGTATTAACGCAACTGCGAAAATGTGGTTGTGATAATATGCAAGTAATAAGTAAGTTTGTGTACTGTCCTCATAATTCTGCATTTGACATCAGCAAATTATTTACGGAACTGAAATCCTGGATAATACTTGGGTCTCCATAAGTATCTTTCAAGCACTAAAGGAACACAACTCCACTGTGACTCTCAACTGCAATTTTAGCTCCATACCTCTGGTAAACCTGACAATATCTATATAAATACCAACTTGAATTTTCTAATTATCCCAAATTTCAGAGAGTTAGCAGTCTTTCAGCAACTTCGACTACAGTAACTGCTTAGGTAGCAGCACTCCTATCACTATAGGGAGATGTACACTCTTCCATTGCAGTACTTCAGAGTTCTGATAACACGATACTACAGTGAAGTCAGCAAGGAAATTCTCCTAGTACCATGACCGCATTTCCCCACACCCACCCCACCCATAAACATGGCCACAGGCCTAGTAGGACTGACCTGCTCAGCAAAACATAAAATGAACAAGCCAGCAAGCCAATCAAATCTCTACAAAAAAAGAATCCCAAGCTAAATAAAGCTCTGTTGGATGGGAGACACTGGATACTGAAATACAGACATTTCTCCAGAGGTGTCCCTGAAAAAAGAAGTTATATACTCACCATAACGTTCCATCAGAGTAGGTAACTTCATTTGTCAGCAACCTGTGGGTATCGGATCCGATCCGGACCTGAGCCGGCAGCTTTTCAAGCTAGAGACCCGAGCTCCAAGCTCCTCCTCCTTACCCATAATACCCTGATACCTCCCTCCAGTCCTTAGATAGAGTTTGCCCTATTAGCACAATATACCAAAGAAACAAACCACCTGAACATCCTAACCTGATACCAACTAGGAGTGAAACAATCATTCAGGTGACGAACTACAGGTTAGGGGGATGGAGGGGGGGCGGATGCTGACAAATGAAGTTACCTACTCAGATGGAATGTTATGGTGAGTACATAACTTCTTTATCTGAAGTAGCCAACTTCATTTGATCAGCAACCTGTGGGACAGAGTCCCCAGCTACCAAAAACTTGGGAGGTCCTCATGGAAGGATATTCCGGAGCACTGCAGAGCCAAATTATGCCCTCCCCCTGGATATCAAATCCAACTTATAATGTGTAATAAAAGTATGAGAGGAAGCCCAAGTGGCCACAGAACAAATGTCATCCAAGGGCACCCTTGACCAAAAGGCAGCAGAGGTAGCCACAGAGCGGGTAGAATGTGCACGAACCCACACGGGCACAGGTCGGCCAGAGATTTTGTACGTGAGCAAAATGCAGTGAGAAATCCACCTAGCTAGAGTTACCTTTGTCACTGGTTTACCCAAAGATCGCTTAGCAAAGGAAACAAAGAGCTGCTCCGATTTTCGAGAGGCAGCCGTTCTATACAAATAAAAGTGCAACTGTCTATGCACATCTAATGAATGGAGTCTGTACTCCCCTTTGTTCTGGTAGTTATGGAAGAAAACAGGCAGATTAATGAATTGGTTGATGTTCGCCTCGGAAGCCACTTTATGTAAAAAGGAGGGATTAGTCCTGAGGGAAACTCTGTCTTTATGGAAGACAAGATACGGAAGTTTAGAACAAAGGGCCTGAAACTCCGATACCCTTCTAGCTGAGGTAATAGCAATCAAAAAGGCAGTTTTCCAAGACAAATACTTTAAGTCAACCGAAGCTGCAGGCTCAAAGGGGGGGACCAGTAAGAGCCTGGAGGACTAAGGTTAGATCCCACGGAGGAACCGCATTCTTTACAGGTCGTCTTAAAAGAAAGGTACCCTTCAATAAGGTCTTGCAGATCTTAGAGGAAGCTAAGGGACCAAGATTGTCTCCGATGTGGAAGTGGAAAATAGCCATCTGAACCTTCACACTTGAACTGGCCCCCTGATGAAAAATGTGGGATAAAAACTCAAGAACTGCTGGAATGGGAGCCGTAAAGGGATCCAAATACCTATGCCCTGCCCAGATAGAAAAACGTTTCCATTTACTATTGTAGACTTTCCTGGTAGAAGGCTTATGTGCGGCCACCAGGATGGATTTAACTGCGCATGAGATACCGGGAGTCCTAGCCACTAACGGAACTGGATCAACCAAGCCGAAAGCTTGAGGTCGTCCAGGTTCGGGGTTTTCAATCCCGAAGGATGAGAGATGAGATCCGGAATGTGATCTAAGATCCAAGGAGGAGCTACTAGATGAGACCGCAAGAATGGGAACCAGGTTTGACGAGGCCAGAATGGGGCTATGAGGATAACTTTGCTCCCCAACAGACGAGCTTTCTGCAAGAATTTTGTCATTAACAGGAGAGGAGGATAGGCATACAGAAGACCAGATGGCCAAGCATGAACCAAAGCGTCTCTGGGGCTCTCCCCTGGTGGGGGGATTAGAGCGAAAAACTCACTGCACTTTGCGTTCGAAGGCAACGCAAACAAATCGCAGCGAGGTTGAACCCATTCAAGGAAGATCCGTTTCGCTAAGGGGTTCAGAGACCACTCGTAAGGAGAGAGGATAGTTCGACTCAGTTTGTCCGCTAAAATGTTGGACCGACCCCGGGATGTGTGCTGCTAGCAGAAAGCTGTTGGTGGATATCGCCCACTCTCAAACTCTCATGGCCTCTCGGCAGAGAGGGTAAGACCTGGCTCCCCCCCTGTTTATGTACCAGACCACTGACATGTCTGTTTGAATTGCAATAGTCCCTAGAGGAAGAAGGGCATGGAGAGCCTGCAACGCTAGAAGCACCGCCCTCATCTCCAGAACACGGATATACAGAACGGTCTCTGTTGGAGTCCAGGTGCCTTGGACGGTTCTGCCCATGCAATGCCCCCCCCCACCCTAGGCGAGAAGCGTCCGTGGTCACTGTGGCTTGGGATAGAGGCATCAAAAAAGGGCGCCCTTCCCGAAGCTCTCGGGAATGGAGCCATCAAAGCAGAGATTCCCTGCAAACCCAGCTGAGGGGAATAGGGGAGTACAATGGATGTCGAAGGATGGACCACTGGACCTGTAAGGTCCATTGAAGAACCCTCATATTCAAATCGGGCTAGGGGTGAAAGGTTGATAGCCACTGCCATCGACCCTATAGCCCTCAGGACTAATTCCACCGGTGGGGCTGAAGACTGTAGAAGAGCCAAGATGTGGAGAGAGTTAGGTTGCAGAATCTGTCCGTCAGAAAAGCCTTGGACTGAAGCGTGTCTATCCTGGCCCCTATGAAATCCAAGACCTGAGCAGACTGACGGGACAATTTTTTGTAGTTTACAGTGATCCCCAATTGGTGGGCCAAACACAGGAAATAATCCCTGGCCGAGCACAGTGGATGCCTGGAAAGACCTGTATTCCCTGAAGCCTCAGGTGGGCCGCTACAACCGCCATGACCTTGGTGAACACCCTGGGGGCTGTGGTGAGACCAAAGGGGAGGACCCTGAACTGATAACGGCTGGCTCCCAGCCGAAAGCGGAGAAATCTTCTGGATCGCCTGTCCATGAGAATGTGGTAGTACGCATCCTTGAGGTCTATGGAGCACATCCAGTCGTTCTCCTGCAGAAGGGGGAGAATAGATTGAATGGTGACCATCCGGAATTTTTCTTTGGCAATGGACAGGTTCAGTGTAGACAGGTCGACAACTAACCTTAGGTACCCCCATCTTTTTTGGCACCAAAAAGAACCTGGAGTAAGTGCCTGATTCGGACTGGCCTGGGGGGACGCGCTGGATGGCTCTTTTCCTTAGCAGCTCTTCTATCTCTAAGGCTGCCGGCCTCCCTCTGATTGGGTGGGACACTGGGGAGGCGCCCAACTGAGGGGGAGAACTCAGAAAGGGAATAAAGTAACCTCTGGATATTATATGGAGCACCCAGTGATATATCGTGATGGACTCCCAGTGCGCTAGGTGCTCCAAGAAACGACCCCTGACTGCCTCCAGAGAGAAGCAGTCTGGCAACCCCTAAGGGTTGCTTCGCGGGTCGATCAAAAAAGGGTTCCCTCGACCCAAAATTCCTCGGCCCCCCCCCTGCCTCGGGGCCGGCGTCCACCCTCTCCTCCCCTGCCTCTGAAGGACGAGGGGTCCGGAGCGGAACAGGATTGTTAAAATTTCCGGAACCACATCTTTTGTCCTCGCTGGTTCCTGGAAAAGGACCTTTGAGGAGCAGAGAAGCGGATTCCAATGGCAGACGTGTCTTCTCGTCTTTCTCGCTCTGGAGTAGCGTATTGCGGATGGTCTTGCCAAACAGCGTAGAACCGTCAAAGGGAGCGTTCGCGAAGGACGCCTTGAAGGGTTCCGCAAAATCGCTAAGACGAGCCAGGCATGACACCGTAAGGTGATGCCTGCTCCGCTGGCTCTAGCCGCTCCCTCAGTGGCATAGGAGAGAAGCCGCATAGAAGTGTTGGATATTGACTTTAGAGTGCTCATTCGTGCCAAGAAGGTTCGTTTGTTCTCGGCCGACATGGACTCCGGGGGTGACCCAGCATACTCTGATTAGGTCCCGCTGAAGCCGAATTACGTGTGCCAAGTAGTTCAGCGCCCTTACAGAGAAAGTGGCTGAAGCGAACATCCACTTTCCAATGCGGTCCATCGTCCGAGAATCCTTGTCTGGAGGATGTACCGAGGAACTTTCCTGCGCCAGTTCCTTCTTGGTGGCAGCCGCCACCACCATGGCATCTACTGGGGCACCTTTGCCCCACGCTGTCCTGTCGGGGGGCTAAGGATTTTATCTGGTCTCCAGGGTATCGACTCTACAGTGTCCGGCTCCTTCCACGTCCTGGTAGTTATGAGGTCTACCAGGGGGTCGGCCGGAGGGGACACCCAAGAGGTAGATGGGCCTGCGTCAAACGCCTCCAGAAACACAGACTCATCCGAGGAAGGCTTTTGGCTGACCACCCCCCTCTCTAATGCGCAGCATCTCCATGATGTCTCCAAAGGAGACGTCCTCGGGGGGTAACTTGGGGGGACCTTCCCCTTCCTCCAAGTCAGTGTCTTCCGTGAGGGACTCGGGGGAGTCCAAGTGCCTCCTTTTACAGTTTCGTTTGTGAGGGACCTCCTTTGGGGGGGGGGGGGTTGTCCGAGGAGGGCTCAACAATCAGGTCCTGTTCCTCTAGGGGAACCATCTGGGACATAGACGCAGGCTGTCCCTGGGGCCGGATGATGGAAGACATGCCCGTCTGTGAGGGAATGGCGGGTGGATCCGTAGCATGAGCCTGGGGCCTCGAATCCCTTGAAAGGACCCTCTCCACGACGTCGAAGGCCAAGGGTGAACTGCTCTCCCTAGGATCAGAGAGCAGCCCCCTCAGATCTGACGTGTGGATCGACGCCGGAGTCGACGCGATCGGACCCAAAAGAGTAGTGCGCTCCGACCGCATTGGAGCCGAAGACACACTAACCCCTCCGGATCAGAGGCTCGGCTCACGGCCCCGAGAGCTCTGATCCAAAAAAGGACCTGACAAACTCGAGGGTACAGCCGGCAAAGTAGCGATTACTATGGGCGCCGACACCCCAGCTCCGACTGCTCCGAAACCAGATAGTGGATCGGAGAAGGAGCAATGAGGGCAAAGAAGGGGGGGGGCAAGAGCACTTCCATCTGCATCTGGGCCTGGAGAAAGTGATGCATCATCCGGTCCATGCCCATATCTGAAAGGCTCCTCCTAGTGGATCTAGAAGCAGCAGAGGCTGCCCGGGAAGGCCACCGACGACCTCGAAGGTGACCGGGTTTCCTCCTCCGGCTCTAGAGAGAAACGTGGAGAACGAAGCAGAGAGGGGGAAGACCCGAGCTGCTTAGCCAGCGGGGCCGAGGGAGCAGAATCGGCCTGCCGCTTGTGGCTCCTATGCCTCTCCCTGTCAAGCTCCTTGTCCCTTTTCTCTCTCTTCCTGGAGTCCCTCTCTCCCTGGGCCACAGTGGGAGTTTGAGTCCTGGCCAGGGAAGCAGGAACAGCCGCATCTGGTGCCACCGAGGGAGAGGACGACGAAGCAGAATCAGTGGGCAAAAGGCCCGCAAGGATTAACTTGGTCCTCCTGTCCCTCAAAGCCCGGGGCTTAAAGGCCGCACAAATTTGGCAGCCTGATGACAGATGGGCCACCCCCAGGCAAATAACGCACTGAGTGTGGCCATCGGCTGGGGACAGCTTAGGGCCACACTCAAGAGCATTTAGAAAATACGGCCTTAGGGCCTTCAGCCATATTAACACACACACACACACACACACACACACACACACACACACACACACACACACACACACACACACACACACACACACACACACACACACCCCTTCACTCACAGATAAGGGGAAGGGGAACTACAACTAACCAACTACTATAAAAAAAAAATTTAACAGAGTATACCAAGGGTCGGAAGGAAATACACAATTTTTGAAGAAAAAACTAGAGAATAAAACCCTCCAATTTACTCACAAACCGCCAGGAGCTAGTCACTCGTGCTTCAAGAAGTCGCGGCAAATGAGATCTGGGGGATGGAGGGAGGTTGCAGGGTATTATGGGTACGGGGGAGGAGCTTGTAGCTCAGCTCTCTAGCTTGGAAAGCTGCCGGCTCGGATCCAGTACCCACAGGTTGTCAATCAAATGAAGTTAACTACTTCAGATCCTGGAATGCTTTACTAGCCAAGAGACATAAGCCTTTGGTAGTGGAAGGAAATTCATCAGTGAAACAAAAGGTTTGTCAACCTCATGCATGTCTTAATTTTCAGGTAAATCAAAAATGAAATGCACCATGGTATTGCTAGATGCACAGAAAATATTAAGAGTGCTGTTTGACTTGCATCAGAAGGTTGGGACCAGATCCATCCAGTAATTCTTTTAATACCTTGTGCACTTCTTCCACTATGCTGGTCTGAAAATATAAAGTGTCTGAAGTAACAAAGTGCCTACAACAACATGGTAGGCACAAAAACAAGCTTCCTGAACCTGTCCCTTGCAACAGACTCCCTTGCCCATAGAATTAGCAGGTGGACAACAATATGGCAGCCTAGTTTTGCACCACAACAAAAACACCCAGTTTTAGATCCTTTGCTCAAATGGAACATTCCCTGGGGAGCAAACACACATGCCACATTCTCAGGTAATAAGGCCAATACACTTGGATGATCCCAGGCCATGCTGGTGGCACACAACATACATGTGAAAAGGTATCACCAAGAAAAACTGCAAGGTGAACCTATAAACCCTCTGCAGTCTTCACTGGTGAGCTGCATTAACTACAGGTATCAAATTCAGGACCTTCGGGGGATGCACGAAAGCAAAGTTCACCCCTTCATTGTCCAAATCTTCCATAAGAAGAATCATTAAGTTTAGTTTTTGTTAAATCCTTCTTGGGTCTTTTGGAAGGATCATCTGAGACTAAGGAATAAAGGACCCTTTTTCTGTAAAGCTCGGCAAAGAAGGTGGAAAAATACTGAAGAGCTTCTGTTCCCAAAACACTTTAATAGAGCAGAATGTCACTATATTGAGACAGAAAAGTGCGACCCATTGCTTCGAAAAGCCAATAGTACCATCGACACATCCAGTACTGATAAAAACCACTATATGAAATCAGAGAGCCAGCACCAACATTCATCACCCCAGCACTGGAGGGCACTGAGGCAAAAAAAAATGGGACATGACTGAGCTAGCACTGATTCCAACTAAAAGGTTACCAGAGTGGCATGTGGAACATGCCTGAACTAGCAGCACTAATGCAAACTAAAAGGTCACCAGAGTGGCATGTACAGACCTCGGTGCCCATCCCATGATCAGTGGCATCACTCACTTCAATGGTGCCAGTCCAACAGTGGCACATGAAAAAGCACCTCTTGACAATGGCAGTCAACATCTCTGTTCGAATGAAACAAGGGAGGGAGCTCCTTACCTTCAGCCTTGAGTTTCCAAAAAGTGCATCTGCTAGCTTACCACAATTACTGGTGGGCCCCGTTGAAAAATGAAAAGAATGAGCAGCCATCAACATGAAATCAAATAGCTGTGCATTCGCAGAAGGCTCCACAAAAGTAAGCAGAAATCTTAAGCAATGCCACAGTTACTGAAACAGTTTTTTTATTTTGTCCTTCACTGTAGAAACGGGTTAAAGATGAGAAACCTGCACAAATGGAATACTTTTTAGAACTTAAGGGAAAATCAAGTGCAGGCAAGACTTCTTGCTAGCTTCCTTAAACGGCTAGGGAGGGGCATACGTTTCTCCTAAATGAGAAAAGAGCAGTACTACTGCTCATTATGTGCTTTTTAATGGATTTTACAGGATCACTTTTCAGGTTGTTGATGTTTTAGTATATCAGAACTTAATCACAGGTGCAGTACAGAAGAAAAAAGTTTTTGAATCTGGAATTGGGTGTGGGGGGTGCACTGCAAAACAAAACTACTTTTGCAAGGTTTCCAAGTTCAAGAACATGGGATCTGGAATTTTGCTACTGTTACAGGATTCAGTTGTGATGATTTGTACCCTCAAGAAAGAGGTGTGATGTCTCATTGCAAAACTCTGGAAAATGCTGGACTGAGAAAGCTCATAGCACCAGAGGCATTTGTTAACAAGGGGCATTAAAAAAAAAAAACTGACAGCCCAGGTTTACCACCATAAACAGACCTCATCCACTACTACTAGGATTCGCATCAAATCAAACAAACCATGTCCTTACTCAATAATTTGCTCAGAGCACAGCGAGAATCAGCTAAAACACCTGAACCACCTACAGTAGTAATGCTAAAACAAAAAGTGCACCCCCCACCCCGTATGCTTTGGTCAATCTCCAATGTTATCACTCTGTACCTACAAAAATATAAACATTACTTCTCATTTCCCAAACAACTTACTGCTCCAGCTATATACATATAATTCTGCCTAACTAAGGGGGACCACTTATTAAACTTACAACCTGACAATTCAAAGCCAACATCTAAAGCAAAAACTCTGCGTCTTTCTTAGGACCATCCAAACACAGCAAGCATGAGCAAAAAATTAAATTTATTACTACCAGAGCATGTAAAAATCTCATCTCTAACATCAAATGCGCCAAATACAATGCAAATAAAATGTGGGAACAAAACACCCTTCTTTTGTACCTTCAAGCAGCATAAAAAGGCAATGACGTACATGCATATATCAAATGCCAGAAAACTGTTACATTCTTAAAATGTATTCTAGAAGCAAACTAAAATCGAATAATATAGTTCCACCAAAGGCCTATATAGGTGTTTACTAGTCTAATGAACATAAGGGCTATAAGCCCAACAATCCAGCCTTTTTCTGCATCAGAAGGGACACTTGTTTACTGGTAAGGCAGTTTTTAGCAACATTCCAGATAGTAATTGAATGCCTGTGTTTCTCCCAGAAAACGACACAAATTATCAGAAAGATAATAGCCTAGTACCTATCTATAAACCTATCGGCCCAAGGGCCTACATAAGCCTAGCCAACAAGGTTCCCTGGCTTACGCCACCCAAGAAAGTTATTTTCCTCTGCCACTGTAGAGCAGAGACGCAGACTTAATATACATAATAATCATATATATTATATAATATACATAATATACATATTCTGCTATTCTTTTCCCCATAACTGCTATAAATATGCAATTGTGTTATGGAAATATGCCTATGTGAAGGATGCAAACAAATTTGTGACTATTGGTGATATAAAGGAAAAGACAACTTACTCCAAGGTCTCAATTTCCTTTGCTCCATTAAAAAATTTAACATATTTCCATATTAAAATTCTCAGTATAGTTTTCCGTTAACAGGGCAGCAGCTGTCGCCAAACGCAAAACTCTCTGGGTATGACACCCAATGTCCGGGTCCATGAAACTGTAGGGAGATAGAAAGGCGTGTCATTCGGTAGGTACGACGTGAAACATAAAAGACGACCTTACATTTTTTTTATTGTGCTGTTCCCGTGTACCCACACAAATCCAAACATTTAAGCATGATCCCAATCAGCTGTGTAAGGTAATAGTAACAACCGACAGATGCATTTTACGTGGTGGCCCTGGTCTATGCACCTTAAGTTAAAAGCACAGTTACGGATGTTTACAAAGTAGGACAAGCAACAGCGATCCCAGAAAGGGAAAGATACAATTATTGTGAATGACCGGAATTTGGAAGGCTGCAGCATTACGTGTTAAAAGTAAACCCGTGGATTCATGTCACCTGAGGCAAACGGTACACTTCGGTTACTTTTGAATTCGTTGATAATCTGGGTGATGTATACAGCAAAAAATGACATGTACAGAATTGTGTAAACAGATCCCTTATTTATTTTGTTAAAGGGTTTGCTCCTACACCAAACACTGCATTACAGTATTCAGCCTGCTGGCCCCTTAACAGAAAAGATTTTAACAACTTACTGGAAAAGAATGGGTTGCAATGGCAAACAAAATTGCACCCAGTCAGGTTTCCTGGTTTCAACAGAAGTATTTCTTACCATTACTGTTTTAAAATTAAGAACCTTAATGTATTCGGGTTCATAGGTGTCATACCCAAAGAGTTTTGCGTTTGGCGACGACTGCTGCCCAGTTAATGGAAAAGTACCAAATTCGCTTACCACTGCATGGGTTTTACCTCTGGCCTACGCTTAAACACATCAACTACCAACTCCTCCTGTGCAACAGGAACTACCACAGCAACTGCTTCTTGCTTGGCAAGCTGCAGAGACCCTAAACCATTTTAAAAAGCTGAAATTTCACGATTTTCTACACCACTTTCCGCATATAACAGTTTATATTTCTGAACTATACTCCCTTATTACGTAAAAATGATCCATCCTCTTTTTTTTCAAGCCAGTTACAATCCCTTAACTTTCATTAACTTGTTTACTGCTAACATTTCCAGTAATTACATAAATTACAAAAATATTTACCTTTGAATGACCAAGAACTTTTTTATCCCCCCCCCCCCTTCAACGTTTCATCTTCCGTTCTGTTTAAGCCCCATCAATTACCAAGCAATTCCACCCGCTGGTCTCAATATAAAAATCTAGCTTTGCATGTCATCATAGACTTACAGATTTCCACCCCCAATTTAAGTTTAAACTGGTCCTTTTCCACCAAACTCTTCTCATCTTATCTTGACATACAAAACCCATCTTCTACTAGCTCCTTTCACCAAGTAAGACCTTGTTGAAAAACGTTTAAGTAGCACCAATGTTCTAAAGCAACATTCCAAAGGTGCTTGATATGAAGTTACCACGGGGTCCAGCCTTAAACTACACATTTACATCCAATAGTTATACAGACTAACTTTATTACAGTGACATGTACACAGTACAGTTTAACTTACCACACATTGAAATAAGGCCCAATCACAGTCATATATTCAAATGCACCCCCCTTTTCCACATACACAAGGGACCAAGGGCCCAGATCTGGCTCCTATAACATATAATCCCAACTTGCCTATACATGACCAATTCCTTTTTGAAAAGCTATTATAATTTCATCATTCCTACAAATTATTCTGAGCGGTCCTTGGGAATACATACATACCATACAAAGTACTAACAGTTGCTCCCACTATTGGCTTGCCTTTAACTCCTCAGCAATAACTGGATGAAGGTCCACTACATAAACTCCTCCCAGTTCCTTTTCCCTTGCCTATGGCCAAGTATCAAACGGTGGACCCTGGGGCGCACACAGCATCAGCTGCTCTCCCCACAAAATGTTATGGTGCACACAGCATCAGCTGCTCTCCCCTCGGAACATTATGGCGCACACAGCATCAGCTGCTCTCCCCTCGGAACATTATGGCGCACACAGCATCAGCTGCTCTCCCCTCGGAACGTCATGACATGCACACAGCATCAGCTGCTCTCCCCTCGGAACGTTATGGCATGCACACAGCATCAGCTGCTCTCCTCTCGGAACGTTATGGCATGCACACAGCATCAGCTGCTCTCCCCTCTGAACGCTATGGTGTGCACACAGCATCAGCTGCTCTCCCCTCTGAACGCTATGGTGTGCACACAGCATCAGCTGCTCTCCCCTTGGAACGTTATGGCATGCACACAGCATCAGCTGCTTTCCCCTCTGAACACTATGGCGCACACACAGCATCAGCTGCTCTCCCCTCGGAACGTTATGGCGCACACAGCATCAGCTGCTCTCCCCTCGGAACGTTACGGCGCACATAGCATCAGCTGTTCTCCCCTCGGAACGTTACGGCGCGCACAGCATCAGCTGCTCTCCCCTCGGAACGTTATGACGTGCACAGCATCAGCTGCTCTCCCCTCGGAACGTTATGGCGCTCACAGCATCAGCTGCTCTCCCCTCGGAACATTATGGCGCTCACAGCATCAGCTGCTCTCCCCTCGGAACATTATGGCGGACAGCATCAGCTGCTCTCCCCTCTGAACGCTATGGTGTGCACACAGCATCAGCTGCTCTCCCCTCTGAACGCTATGGTGTGCACACAGCATCAGCTGCTCTCCCCTTGGAACGTTATGGCATGCACACAGCATCAGCTGCTTTCCCCTCTGAACGCTATGGCGCACACACAGCATCAGCTGCTCTCCCCTCGGAACGTTATGGCGCACACAGCATCAGCTGCTCTCCCCTCGGAACGTTACGGCGCACATAGCATCAGCTGTTCTCCCCTCGGAACATTATGGCGCGCACAGCATCAGCTGCTCTCCCCTCGGAACGTTATGACGCGCACAGCATCAGCTGCTCTCCCCTCGGAACGTTATGGCGCTCACAGCATCAGCTGCTCTCCCCTCGGAACGTTATGGCGCTCACAGCATCAGCTGCTCTCCCCTCGGAACATTATGGCGCTCACAGCATCAGCTGCTCTCCCCTCGGAACATTATGGCGGACAGCATCAGCTGCTCTCCTCGCGGAACGTTATGGCGTGCACATAGCATCAGCTGCTCTCCCCTCTGAATCTTACTAGCAATCTTATCTCAAGGCTAAAATTTATCACATTATCCACCTTGACAGATGAACATCGTTGGGGTTGGGAGTTGTTTTCTGAGGTAGTAACAGGAGGTCCACCTTCGTTATCTAATGCCGCGCTGAATCCTGACTACAACTTTGATGAATCCAACTGCTTTTCTGACTCTCCCACTACAAAGTTATTAAATACGATTCACTTTTGTTTCTTTTGCTACTGTTTAAAGTATTAATCTAGACACTTAGTGAAAAATAAATTTAACATTACAGGGGTCTTCTTACTACTACATCATCACAGCAGCTTCACACCAAAACGTTTTAACATAATTTCTAACACGTTATCTTCCGTCCACACAAAGCACAAAATAAAACTGAAAGCCCTGCACATACAAGTGTGTGATGGGGAGACTTCTTTTGAGACAAGCTTGTCTGTAGAGCAGTCCTTAGAGCTGTGGCATTAGTCCCGATTAAAGAAAGCAGACTTTCTATTACTACCTCAGAAAATACTCACCCCCCCCCCTCCCAGATGGTAAGCTGAAAGGTACCTCAATTCTCCTGGCAAGCATCCATGATACAAAAGAACTTCATTGTCGATGCACAACCTACAAAGAAAAACAATTATGCCCCCCCCACCCCCATTTGCTCTACTTGGTTGTGTGTCACCTATAAAATATGCTGCAACTTATGCTGCAACTAACACCACACAAAAACACAATTAATATACATTACATGCACAAAACCTGGGTTTGTTAGGTACAGCCTTTCCAGGCCGCTGCGGAAGGGTAACTACTGCCTAGAGCCACAGGATAGAATAGCAGCACTACATTTCATAATATACCAGATGTTACCACTCTGTTGTCATGCATTCATACTGCTAGTGGTGACTGTGCTGGATATTCCAGTCAAACATGGGTCTTCATGATACTTAACGGTAAAACACACACTAAATGTACAAACACCACAGTCAAATCAGACTCATTAAAGCAACCAGAGTATGAACCCCACTCCTGCAGGGATACAGGATAACACAGAAACTAAGGCACCCTCTTTTGTGGCCTCCAACAGCCAAAAATCATTCTTTGCACCATAAGATGCTGTTTGCCCAATGACTTTTTTTGCAAAGATAGTAAAAATATCCAAAATAAAAAAAAAGAAGTTGTGTCCTTACCATAACGTTCCATGTGGAGTGTTCATCTCGCCTTGGTTATTACACATGGGTTCGGAGCCGATCCTCGGCTCCGTGCCGGCCGACTGCAAGCTCTGCATCGAGAAGAAGCTCGAGGACATCTAATACCCACAATCCCCCTCTGCCTTTACCTCAGATCTAGTTTGCAAGCAAACCAGACATAAGCACGCACACATGCCAACTATATACATAAAAAAACATATATATACAAACATACCCAGTGTATGACAGTAACAGTAATACTGCAACAGCAGAAGGAGAATACTCCAGACCAGGCACCAAATCGAACGCTCTTCCTAAGGGTGGGAGGGTGGGAGTGTAATAACCAAGGCGAGATGAACACTCCACATGGAACGTTATGGTAAGGACATAACTTCTTTATGTGAGAGTGTTCAATCTCGCCTTTGTTCTTACACATGGGTAGCATCCCTAGCTCCATGATCCTGAGGAACTCAAGGGAGAACGTTCTTGAGCACAGTGGAACCAAAGGTTGCCCTATCCCTAGAAACCCTGTCCACTTTGTAATGAGATATAAATGTATGTGGTTTAGCCCAAGTAGCAGCCGCACAAATAGTGTCTAAAGGTAAACGAGCTGCATGAGCCAAAGATGTAGAAATTGATCTGGTAGAATGTCCTCTGGGTTTTGCTGATAATGTTTGATCAGAATCTTCATAAACATAAATGATACAGTCAGTTAGCCACTTCGAAGAGTTCGTTTCAGAACTGCAAGACCCTTTCTGCTGTCAGCAAAAGCTACAAATAGCTGATCAGATTTCCTGTGATCTTTTGTTCTATCCAAATAAAATCTGAGTTGTCTATGGACGTCCAGTTTGTGCAACATATACTCTAATTTATTAGAGTGGTCTTTAAAGAAGGTGGGTAAATTCAATGGACTGATTAATATTACTAGTAGAACAAACTTTGGGAAGAAAGGATGGATTAGTGCGTAGGGATACTCTGTCAGAATGAAAAATTAAATAAGGATGTTTGACCGAAAGGGCCTGCAGCTCAGACACCGTCTAGCAGATGTAATAGCCACTAGAAATAATGTTTTCCATGACAAAAATTTCAAAGTGCAACTTGAAGCTGGTTCAAAGGGTGGTAACATCAATTTAGAGAGCAATAAATTTAAATTCCACGGTGATGTCGGACTTCTGACTGGTGGTCTGATATGAAAAGAACCTTTTAAAAAGGCTTTACAAAGTCTGTGAGCCATAATAGATGCACCACTTTCTTCTACATGATAGTTAGAAATGGCAGCTAACTGTACTCTTAAGGTAGCCGGGGAAGCTCCTTCCTGAAATAATTCGGTCAGAAATTCTAAAACCTTATTCAACGGAGCTGTAACAGGGTCCAACTGATGTGACTCCGCCCAGAAGACAAAACGTTTCCATTTACTGGTGTAAGTCTTTGTAGTGGAAACTTTATGAGAAGCTACCAAAATATCTTGAACGCCCGATGTAAGGGGAATTGACCTGGCTAAAAGAAGCGGAGCAGCCAAGCTGCTAGATGGAGAGATTCAGGGATGGGTGAGGAACTCCTGACGAGTGAGTCAGTAGATCTGGCTCTGGGTCCAGCATCCAAGGTCCCCGAATGCGGTGATGCAAGAGAAAGGGGAACCAAATTTGACGAGGCCAGAACGGAGCAATGAGAATTATAGTCCTCTGAAGGTTGTTTGCTTTCTGTAGAAACTTTGCAATCAGGGCAAATCGAGGAAAAGCATATAGGACACCCGGGGCCAATCGTGCACCAGCGTCCCTGGGGACTTCCCTGGAGGGTAATAGGGCAAAGTAGCTCCTGCATTTGGCGTTCATTGGAGACGCAAACAGATCGCAGGTAGGCTGGCCCCATTTGCGAAAAATCTTATACGCAACTGACTGTTTGAGGGACCACTCGTGAGGCAATAGTATTGCCTTGCTCAGCCTGTCGGCTATGACGTTGGATGACCCCGGGATGTGCGTTGCGATCAGAAAGCGACCGGTGGACTCTGCCCATTGCCAAATTCTCATGGCCTCTCTGCATAGTTGGTAAGACCTGGTTGCCCATTGCTTGTTTATGTACCAGACTACGGACATGTTGTCTGTCTGAACTGCAATGGTCCCTGGAGGAAGAAGGGGAGCAAAGTGTTGCAACGCCAAAAACACTGCCCTCAACTCCAGAACATTGATGTGCAGATTGTACTCCAGATTGGTCCATTCGCCTTGGACTGTCTGTCCCTGAAAGATGCCCCCCCACCCTATCAGGGAAGCGTCCGTGGTTATCGCCGCTGACGGTGTGGGTAGCACAAATGGTCTTCCACGGATAGGTTGCAAGTCTGTAACCACCACATTAGGTGTGATTTGCATGTTTTCGTTATCAATATTTCGTGAGTCAGTGGAAGTTGTTGGAATGACCATTGTGCAAATAGAAGCCATTGTAGCACTCTCATGTGCAGTCTTCCCAATGGTATTGCTACGAGAGAAGCTGCCATGAGACCCAAAACTTTCAGAACAATTTTGCTGGGGATTTTCTGGACGACAGCAGAAGGGAAATGTTGAATTGAAGTGCTACTATTCTTTCTGTCGGAAGTTTTAGAACTGACTGACGTATCTAATTCCGCTCCTATAAATAAGATATGCTGTGATGGCTGTAGCAAAGATTTTTGAATTTACTGAAATGCCAAGGTGTGTACAAAGTTGTAGGAGTAATCCCTGGCTTGTATCAGTTGGCCTGGTGGTGGCAGACAGGAGCCAGTCGTCCAGATACGGAAACACCTGGAATCCTAGGCCTCAGATGAGACGCTACCACTGCCATGCATTTGGTGAAGACCCTGGGGGCTGTGGTCAGGCCAAAGGGCAGGGCTCGAAACTGATAGTGACTGGCTCCCAGCCGAAGCGCAAGTGATCTCTGGACGCCCTGGCCATTTTGATGTGGTAGTATGCGTCCTTCAGATCTATTGAGCACATCCAGTCGTCCTTCCGTAAGAATGGAAGGATCGATTGAAGCGTGACCATTCGAACTTTTCCTTCTTGACAAAGGTGTTGAGATGACTTAGGTCCAGAATTGGCCTCCAGTCCCCTGTTTTCTTTGGAACTAAAAAGAACCTTGAGTAAGTTCGAATCCTATTTGGTCCGCTGGGACTGGTTGGATGACTCTTTTTCTAGCAGCTTTGAAATTTCTGTAGCTGCTGGGTCTCGCAGATGGGGTGGTACATCTGGGAGTTTTCTCTTTGGAATGGGGGTGGATAGAAATGGGATTTTGTAACCTCTGGTAATAATGCTTTTTACCCAATTGTCTGAAGAAAGGTTTTGCCAGGCCTGAGGGTATAAAGCTAAGCGACCCCCGACTGCCTCCAGAGCAGGACAGTCGGGCCTCCTCTCAGGAGTGCTGAAAAGGTTTGCCAGGGAGGTTATCCCTGTCACCTTGGTTTTGCGGACCCCCTCTGCCGCCAGGGCGGCGTCTTCCACCTCTGCCTCTAGAGGGGGCATCACCCTGTGTGTTTGGAAAAGATCCTTGGGGTTTTCGAAACCACATTTTCCCACCACGTTGCCCTTTGGGGTACGGTCTGGAAGGGGTGGAAAAACGGACTCCGACAGCAGACAGAGTCTTTCCCTCCTGTTCACACCGGGTAAGGGTCTCCTTTACTTTAGGGCCAAAAAGTGTGGCTCCATCAAATGGGGCGTTAGTAAAGGAAGACTTGAAGGCTTCCATAACGAACATAAGCGCATCCAGGATTGCCTACGAAGAGCAATCGCTGAAGCCGCTGCCCTACTCGATCCTTCGGCTGCATAGGATATCAGCCTCATGGACGAGTTCACAATGGACGTAAGGGTGTTGAGATGCGCTGTAACTTTCTCTGAGACAGCGGCATCTGTAGCACCCTGGAGGGTATCTCCCAACTCTTTGACTAGATCCCTCTGTAAACGTGTAAAATGAGTCAAATAGTTCAGGGAAAGCATAGAGAAAGCCGCTGAACTGAAAATGCGCTTCCCGTATCTGTCCATGGTCCTAGAATCTTTGTTAGGCGGATGGACAGATGAGGAAGACTCCGACATCTCCTTTTTCGTGGCCGCTGCCACCACCATGGCGTCTACTGGAACTCCTTTGGTAAGGTAAGCTTTGTCCTGTGGTGCCGTGATGTACTTATTTGGCTTCATAGGGACTGGTTCCACCGTGTCAGGAGTCTCCCACGCCCTTCGAGCAATTAATTCCATTAACTCAAAGGGCGGAGTGACCCAGGAGGAGGAAGGACGGGCACCAAATGCCTTCAGCAAAACTGACTCATCCTCAGAAGGGGGGAGGGCTTGCCAGTCACCTCTCTGTTTAAGGATCTCCAAGATGTCAGAAAAAGAGACATCCTCTGAAGGTGACTTAGGGGACCCTTCTGACTCATCTAAGTCAGTATCAGATGTCAAGGATTCTTGTGGAGAATCCAAGTGTCTCCTCTTACACAGTCTTTTCCTAGGAACTTCTTCGTGGGGAGCATCCGAAGAAGCCTCCGAGGAAGAGGGGGCACATCCAGGGGTGGCTGAGACACTGGTGCCCGACGCTTGGACGTGGCCGTGGGTGCAGAGGAGGATAACGGTCCTTTGCGGGGAGGAGAAGCTGTACCTGCTGATGTGGTTGTCTGGGTAGACAACACCTTCCTCATGAGGTCGAAGG
Organism: Protopterus annectens; assembly: GCF_019279795.1. NCBI lineage: Eukaryota > Metazoa > Chordata > Ceratodontiformes > Protopteridae > Protopterus > Protopterus annectens. Next base: position 62,082,559 of record NC_056747.1, read on the forward strand.
CCCCCGGGTCCCGAGTCGAGGTATCTCCCGGTTCCGAAGAAATGGGAAGAATCCCCGAAACAGGAGCCGAAGGCACCGACCCCGAGGACGGAACCGAATCGATCCGTGCCGAGGCCCCGAGAGGGAGAGTCGGAACCGAAACATCGGTTCGACTCTCGGTCCCGGAACCAAGGACAGATCTTGCCCGAGACTCCAGTACCGGATCGGATGGAGTCGAGGTAAACGGTGCCGACCGAGAAAAAGACGGTTCTGGCACCGAGGGCTCCACAATCATCAGGTCAGCTTCTTCCGGCTCCGAAGACTGAACAGGTCTCGGAGGAGGAACAGATGGAGATAGTGGCAGGCCTTCAAGTCTCGACATCAACTGAGAGGAGACCGAAATAAGTTTGGACAGGGCCGTATGCTCCATAAGTTTCTGCACCACCCGGTCCACGTCTGTGTCGGAAAGGGCTCTAGAAGAACGAGTCGAAGGGATCGAAGACGGAGCCGACCTCAACAGAGTCGGTGGAGGGAGCTCCGTCACCGGTTCCAAGACTCGAGGCTCGGGAACTGCCAACAGTTGAACACTCGGCACCGAAGTCTGTGGAACCGGTGATCTAACTAGACTCGAAGAGCTCGGAGCCGATGACTTTGGCTCCGACGCCTTCGACCCCTTCGAAGACTTGGATGCCTGGTCTGAAGCATCCAGAGCCTCCTGGAAAGAGGGTTTCAGTAATCCTCTATCCATCAGTTTCCTGCGCCTATCTGTCATGACCCTCCCACTAAAAGAGTGACAAATAGAGCAGTCCTCTTGTAAGTGGAGAGGGCCAAGACAGTAGACACAGGAACTGTGGTTGTCTGTGACCGACATTTTTGGCCACACTGACAACGCGTTTAAAACCAGATTTCATCTTTTCAGACATATTGACAAATGAAAAGACAGTCCAGTCCAGTAAAAAGTCCAATCCAGTAATAGTGTCAAATCCGGGAATAAGAGTCCGTTTGATAATAGCTAAAAACAAGACTACCACAAGTTTTTAGTCAAAAAAGTCAAATCCGATAACTGCCTAAAGGCAAGACTACAACAAGTTTCTAGTCACAAGCCAAGAAGGGGTAGGCCCCGAAAAACTCTAAACTCGAAAGTTAACTAAGTTAAGCTATTCTAAGTGTCGAGAATTTCTAATGCACTCACACACCTACTTTTATACTCTAAGTAACTAGATAGAAAGAAATTTCTGAAATTTAAACAGAATAGATAAATATCTTATCTGTACAGCCTCGAGCTAGTCTCCAGCGATGCGTATGCAGCAGCGGCAAACTAGATCTGAGGTAAAGGCAGAGGGGGATTGTGGGTATTAGATGTCCTCGAGCTTCTTCTCGATGCAGAGCTTGCAGTCGGCCGGCACGGAGCCGAGGATCGGCTCCGAACCCATGTGTAAGAACAAAGGCGAGATTGAACACTCTCACATCTTTAATTATAATCAGTCAAGAGATTCTGCCCTTCCCCCTTCCTGTGTGACATTGCTTTAAAGTAGAATTTTCCACAAAGAAAATGTCAAAATTTGATCAAGAATCACAAACATGGAATTTTCTGTTCGTACAAAATAAAGTAAAATATTAAGTTGATGCAGGATGTCAGTTTTATTTAGTACTTGTCCTACCAAAGGAAAAACACTTACTTTTTACTAAGTTCCTCAAGTTCAGCTCTCAGCTTTCCCAGTTCAATCTGCAGCCGCGCTCTGTCTTTAGCAGTATCATCCAAAGCCTTGCGTGCATCAGTTAACTCAGATTCATACAGGATCTTGATTCCACTCACCTAAAAGGACAAGTTGTATGTTCCATAAAAAAGTAAAACAAATGCTCTTCAAAAATTGACACAATGAAAAAAGTGACCCACAGAAAAGTCTGCATAACATATGGAACAAGTCTTATTCAGAGCATATTAGTATACACCACTGTTTCAACCAATTCACTGTACGTGCTCCAATTCCTATTTACATGCTAGGCATGTGAAAAAGGATGCACTGCCTACTAAACACACCCTAACGGAAATTTTTTCCCAATGTAGGCAATTACAGCTGACCAATCTGGGGGGGGGGGGGGGGGGGGGATATCTGCTTACATTACCAGTGCTAGTTACCTATTAATTATCTACATATAAAGAAGTAACTTAAAGCTAGGTGCAACACCAATTACCTTTTCGTAGGTCTGCAATCAATAACTCGCCTAACACACTGCTGTACCAAGTCTGCGCAAAAAATATTGCCTTTTATGATTAGAGTGCTCCAAATTACATTTCTCCTTTTCCTGCAGCCTCAAACCAGGGCACATTTTAAAGTACTACTTTTCCTAGCCTCAAAATACTTTGCAAGTAATGCTTTGTTGCTAGACATACCAAGCCACCAGCTTATAACTAAGAACAGTCTTATCTCCACACATCTCCATACCCCACCACATATTAAACTTGCATTTACCTTACCACAGCTACAGTTACATCAGTAACCAAAGCTAGACACACAGATTTTTCCACTTGCAGCTTAACCAATAAACTCACCTAACACGAACAACCAAATGTTACTGTAGGAGTAGTTAGAAAAGCTTAGTAGTTGAGATGTAACTGGAAAAAATGGTGAGGGTAATTAACATCGCTGATGATATAAACTATAGCCATCTGCTTGTGGATCACTCTGCTGGCCTTAAAGATTAGGCCATATTCAGGTCTACCCTCTATCCAAAAATTACACCACCTACCTCCAATTCAAACTAATCAAACATTTGCATCTCGACTACACCTAGCTTACTCTCTTCTTTGTCTAAACTTAAACTGTTATTCACAATTTGACTCTACAATTCTTATTATTCTAGAATCATTTAGCAACATACTTTACACAGTCGATCCTCCACTCCCAGCACCTTTTCTTACTTAACATTTTTGACAAACTCACTAGACACTTGAAAGTGTTGCCTTTGGTTACTCCTATGCACAACTTCATACAGATATAAAACATTCCCTTCCACTTGCATTACTAAACTCCTGTCACTAACTGTACTACTGCCCATCTTGTTTTACTAACCTTCCTAACATAGCACTTGACAGACAGGCTGCCCCCCCCCCCCCTTTTAAACATTTCCTACATTAGAACCCTCCCCTAGATAGCCTATGTATCAGGCAGCCCCTCCTCTGCACTCACTCCACTTTTTAAAGTGTCCGAGTCCATGTTTTCACTCTACTTCATCATTTATACCAATACGAGAATAGGCATGGTGGTAGAAAGGTTGTGTAACTTAGCATATACAAGAAGCCTATGTGGCATATAGGCTGTAAAAGTACTTCAACCAGCCTCTTACCTGAAAGCCTTGATAACATACAAGATACGCAGTGAAAGTGCCTACTTTACTTTCTACATGCTACTCCAACAGCCTAGGTGGCAGATAAGCTAATATTTACTTTTAGTTACTGCTTATACTTCTGCACCCACAGTCTAGTCAGCAGGTACGGTACAATTTAATCCAAGCGCATAGCCCACAACTAGTAGTGTCTCATTTACATGTGCAAGACATCTCCCTTCAAACCAAACAGAAACAGTGTGATTCTGAGCAGAGTCCAAGCAAGATTAAATGGACCAAGTACCAAGGAGTGGGACCACCTCATGGGTTCATAGGTGTTTACTAGGCTAACAACCACAAGGGCCTTTTTAAGCCTAGCCATACATCCCAAATCTTTGACAAGTTCTGATACCCTTGATAAAAGTGTAAGCAGGGGCCTGGGAGATTAACATGAACCTGCTGCACCAGTACACCTCTTTTACGGCATTAGAGGCCAAGACAGCCAATGATGCCTGAAGTGATGGAACCTGAAGAATATTCTTAAATCAGATGAGCTCATGCAAGACCCCTACCAGATGTGGTTATTTTATACGTCACACGCCTTAATTTGTAACACTAACATCATGTGCTCTCACTATGCTGTCACTTTAGACTTCAGTCTATTCATTAGACACCTTCACCCTTTCTTATCCATGTCAGCAAGTCCCCACATCCCCACACAGGCCCACTATTGCAGAAACAACTCTGCTGACTGATGCCAATAATAAACTAGTTTATGTTACTAAGAAAATTTCTCCTGCAGACAAAGCCATTTGCACTTGCTTTTCAGATACTGGTTAAGGATTACTAAAATCATACCATCTTACAGTTTGCACATGCTATATGCTCTAAAACTGCAAGACCCTTGTTCTTAACCTATGAACTAAATACTTGACATCTATCATCTATAAATAAATTTGACACTATTTTGCTCAACTTTTCATCGCATTAACTATATGTATACTGCATTCTTCATGTCACATCCACTGTACCCTTTAGCCATGTCTGCACATTGCACAGGTTTCTTCTCTTACAGTATTTTAAAAACCCTGGCTCACGACTGCAAAGGGTAAGTCAGACCAGCTCACATATCCAGTACATAAATGTAAATAAAGTAAAAAAAAAAAAAGGAGACTAAAGTCAACCTCATAGCCAGTCTCTGGAGCACCTGGGCTTGGATATGAAGAGTTGCTGGCAATGAAGGGAGTAATACTACCCATGCTGTCAATTTCAGGAAGGGAACATCTGGCTGTGGTGTGCACCAAAGGTGAGAAGAGGATCCAGAAAACATGTGGTCAAATTCAGAAAGGGAATGTCTGGCTGTGGCATGCACAAAAGGTGAAACCATGCTGTCAACTTCAGGAAGTAAAGTAACATCTGGGTGTGGAGTGCACAAAAGAATGGAGGATCATGAAACAGTGCAAGACCTATGAGGGAGTGAAAGAGTATGCGCAATGGAAATCTAGAGAAAAAAATCCTTTGGGAACCATGCCTTTTAAGGAGGGGAGCAAAGAAAAGTTATGTCCATTTTCCTTGAGTCATCTGACAGTTTCAACAGCCCCCCCACACACACACACACACACCCCACCACACACAAGCACACTGGGGAAGGTGATAACTATTCCCAGACGTCTATAGCTAAAAGAAAATGTTGCTGATGTAATGATTCAGATCACATCTTCAGAACATGCTGCGTACACTTGAAGGGTCTGAAGATTCAGAATGCCAATCCTAAATCGATGGGTTCAGTAATGGGCTCTCAAGTAGTCTGGAATGAGCAGCTACAAAAAGACAGGTTTCATAAGTGTGTACTACGCTAATGGCCCTGAAGCGTTTACAAGCCTAGCCCATAGGATTACCCTGACATCATGCCACCCATTAGTTCCCAGTGCCTCTGTCAAGTAGAGCCACTAGAGTGATCCTGGGGTGAATTTTCCATTTCCCATCCACTCATCAAGATTTCTCTTGAAGAGGGCCAGAGAAGTGCTCCGTTTGACATGTATGGGAAATCCCTTCCATGGTTATGAACCTGTCCCTCCATCATGTTCCGTCGATTGTGGTAATGAGGTTGAGGTCTCTGGAGCTGGTGGTGCAGAGGGATTGGAGTTTCTTTACATGCAGCATTTCTCTGTCCATATAAGAAAACGAATAGCTCCCAACTTGCAATCGTCCGCGAACTTCGGCAGCCAGAGTCCCTTCATGTTGGCCTGGACGTCAGAGAAGTAGATACCAAATACGAAACAGGAGAGGACCCAGGACCGAACCCTGTGGGACTCCACTTGTGACTGCTCGGCAGTCTGACTTGGAATCAGCTACTTTCACACTGTGGGTTCTGTGAGCCAGTTTGCAACCCACCTAGTGATATAGGGGTCGATGCCTAGCTTACGGAGTTTTTCTACGATTCCTGAGTGGGGAATGGTATCAAAGGCCTTGGCCAGATCAAGGTAGGCTGTATGAACCACCTTGCCTTCATCCACAGCTCTGGTGACGTGACTCGTAGAATTTGACCAGGTCAAGTAGGCATGATCTAGCCTTCACAAAACTACAACTGTGTGGGATCCAGAGTTTGGAGATTTCTTACATCCTTGTTTATTAGGTCCATGATGATGCGTTCCACAGCTTTGCATAGCAGACTCATCAGGTTAATGGGGCGATAGTTCCCAAGGTCTGTAGTTGCTCCTCCTTTGCGGAGGATGACTGTAGCAGTGCACCATTCGGTAGACAAGTACAAGGCTAGCTACCCCTGTAAGCCATTTTAAGCCTAGCCAATTTCCCTCAAAATGTGAGTCAAACCCTGTACTTTGCGTTTCTGAGGTAAACATCCTAATCATTATGCCAACCATCCCACCATTCTACCATCAATCCCAAAGCTTTGAGGCAGAATTCTACTAATCCTAAATGACAAAACAAAATGAGACAAGCTCTTGGCTAACAGCCTCTTGTTCTGAAACAAAAGTCCAACACATCCTCAAATCAAAGGAACATCCAACGTAATTTAGGACCTGAAACGGAAGCGACACCGAACTATACTTTTATACGGATGGAAAATGCTAAGAATGGGAATGTCATCTCCTGAAGATGAATTCTTATGCCAGACTGTCAAGCAGCAACTCATCCAGTTAAGGAAACATCCTGCACTCCTCCAAAATCAAAAGACATTATTTACTGTTCATGCATTTGGTAAACAATCAGGGCACAGGTGAGCCCAAACTAAAGTCCAGAACTGGTAGACGAGCCTAGAAACCGCACTTGCCAGGTGTTGCCGATTTGGAGACATCTCAGGAGTCTAAAGAGTACACCCAGAACACACACAGTCACCATAAAAGGACTCTGGGTAAGAAAGTCATTTAGCCCAGTGTGATCGAGAATAAGCAATAATCATAGTATGAGGAGATCTAGGACAGAAGAGAGACCAAAACGACAAATTTGGAATAAGCCGGTTCTGTGATCTAAAAGTACATCTGTTGAATAACTTCAGCAAGCACCTCCTTCCTTGTAAACAGTTTAAACTAGATCTGGGGTGTTAAACAGAATATCAAAAGCACCTAATTAGGTCCTAGACGTCAGAATCGCTTCAGAGCTCTCCACATGAGGGTATGGAGGGAGAATCTTCCGCTCACAGTCACCTCTGAGAGACCAGATAAGGTAAAGACTGTAAGCAGACCACAACCTCCTGGAGTTTGTAAAAAGCCCTAACTTTTGTCTCAATGTAATTGAAAGGAAAACTGCCTACTCCGAGCACCCATATTTTGTTGAGGTTACACCATATAGAAACCACATCTGACACAAGCCTCTATGTTCTGCAGAACAAGCCTACAATGTCAAGTCTCACTTACATGTCCAAGACATCTGCCTTCAAGCCAAACTGTTTGGTTCTGAATACAGAATCAGAAATAAGTTGCCTTGGCGGCTTCAAGAAAGGTCAAATTCACCAACTACCAATGAGTGGGAAACACCTGACCATGTTGTACCAAGTACATCTCTTCTATGGCATTAGAGGCCAGACAAAGAAGCTTGAAGTTCTGGAACCTGAACATTGATCTTTCCTTTTACAGGACACAACTATTTGAGCCATACTGCAATTCATATGCAACATCCCTTTGAAAAAACAGAATGTGCTCACCGTAGTTTAGCACCTACAAGGATACGATGGCAAGCACACACTTCCCCTGTTTGCCCACAGCCCAAAATTTATTTCAGTTTGATAACCAGGCAAGTAGACAGGATTGATAGACCCTTTTCATCCATTATCAGGGCTGTAAGGCAAACAAGACAGACTTACACAAATATAGAACACATACAATAATAATTATATATATATATATATATATATATATATATATATATATATATATATATATATATATATATACACACATACACATACACACACACACACATACACACACACATATATATATATATATACATACATATATACATACATATATATATATATACACACACACACATTTCTATACATATATATATATTTTATATATAATATATTATATATATATATATATATATATATATATAAATATATATATATATATATATATATATATATATATATATATATATATATATATATATCTGGATTCACTTTAGAATCTCGAAATACTGAAAGGTCAACTTTCAGTATCTCTAGACCATAAAGTCGAATCTTCAAAATAGCGAAAATGCATAATCATGAATCCTAAGTCGAATTCACAGTTACGGCTTTATGTTACGAGTAGTGTATTGTGTGGATGTTGTCCGGTGTAGTGTTTGGATTTTGGTGGAATTTAAGCTGAGTGTTTGGAAGGGTTTTGGGTAGGTGTTTAAGTGTATGTGAGTGTTTGTAAGTATGGGTTAGGGTAGGCAGGTAAAAGTATGTGTTCAAGTGCTACACTTGGTGGTGTCTGTGTGTGTGAGAGACAGAGAGACTGCAGAATGTCTGGGTGCGAGTTTACTGTCTGTCTTTCTCTTTATGCAATCTCTGAGTTAATATATATATTATATAGGGGTGTAGACCCCCCCATTGAGGATGCAGGGGGCTTATATGTAGTGTAGATATGTTGTGTCATGTTTGTGCGCTTTTTTTTGTAGTGTATGTGTGGTGTGGCGTATGGTTTGTGTTGCGATTTGAAGTTTTGCGGTTTTAGGCCGTTAGCATTTTGTGGATTTCGAAAGACATGCGTAAATGGGCGTGCCTTCGCTGAAGGTTGTACATCGAGCTGGCACCTCGGCGTTCGTGAAAATCTACTGCCAATCATAAGCGGACCGGAGTTCCGCTGTGGCGACCCCTAACCAGGAAAAGCCGAAAGACAAATGTTTTGTGGATTCGACTTTATGATCTCGAGATACTGAAAATCGACCTTTCAGTATTTCGAAATTACAAAGTGAAAACACACACACACTGTACTATCAGGCAATAATATGCCAATCATCTATTTAACTGGAACATCCTAAAAATCCTCCCCTTATATGATGTAAATGAACTCAATAGAATTTTCCTAAATATTCTTGCACCTCCTAGGAGGAAGGGACTAAAAAGCAATGCAATTTTGCTATCCAATGAGTAGAATGCTAATGCAGGATAGAGAAAACACAAAGAATGGCAAAAATACAAAACACCACAATGAGTCGGATTTCGGAATGCCCCCACAACTATACTCAAAAGCAAACGAACACTAAACTGTACTATAACATTCAGAATAGTAAACAACCCCCAAAACACACCAATAAGTTGCATCATCACAATGCTAAAAAGCACATATAACAACAACAAGAATATATTAAAACAGTTTTACTTTATTTTACTTCACATTTGTTAACAAGGTTGATCCAAATGAGCACAGGCCCGTTTTCAGTGGAGACCAGGAGGAGAAAAGCTCCAAGAAAACAGTTACAAAAACATGCAGATATATTAAGAGGTAATGCAGCACAATTTTACAGTGTTCATATATCTAGAAATAATTTTACAGAATTGAATAAAAAATACAAGAGATTAAAGAACAAATACATAGAGGAATGTGCAATTAGTAGTCAAGTAATTATAATGAAGCAGGTTTGACAATGAAAAAAGGGAATGAGACAGATTATGCTTACACACACACACGTGTATATATAGATATATATACATACATACACACACACATACATATATATACATATAAAAAAAAACTATGTACGTTTATGGTTCCACAGTATTTTCTAAATAGGGTTGGTCAATAAACTTACATTACAGTAATTGCAGAGACGAATGATTAGGTAGGGTTCTGACGGGCAAATCCAATTTTTCTAAAAGAAGTGCTTTAGTTTTATTTTTAAACTGTTGGTTTGTGTAATGTTTCACACATTAAGATCAAAAAGTAAAGGACTCCTTCCACTAAAAGTGTGTGTGTGTGTCTTCACTTTATTAAAACAATAAAAGCAGCATCATAAGCGCTTTCGGGTAAATCCCTGAATCAGATGATAAAACACCAGTAAAACATAGTATGTAATATAGTACAACACAGCCAATGAAAATCAATAGTTTCCCTCCTTTTTGCTAGAGCTGGTTTTAAAGGGACAACATAATTTAATCCTGGGGCTTTGTCAGCTCCCAGTCTAAGAATCCATTTCATCTCTTTGTATTCAGTTTCATTATATAAGTCACCCATTCTTGGACTTCTATTTACAACACATATAACCATAAAGGCAAATACATGATCACTATGCAAATTCTATATGCTTGTACAGTGCATTGTGTTAGTTTAACCTTATATCTGATCGATGATTAAAAATTCTATCTTTAAGTCTGCAATTTGTTTTTCCTACATAATACGCAATACACCGTTGACAGTTCGCAATATAGACAACATTTTGCGTGTTACAGTCGGCATACATATTCAAAAAGTAATTCTTGTTGGTCCTGGGGTGTACAAAACAGTTCCCTTGTAGAATGTGCTTACAGGCTTTACAATGCAGGTATGGACAAGTTCCTTTCTTCTTAATGCCTGCATTTTTAAAAATGCATGGGTTCTTGACAAAATATCTTTCAGATTTGTATTCCTTTTAAAAATAAATCTAGGTTGTGTCCCTACAACTCTAGTTATATTCATCTGTTAAAAGAACTCTCCAGTTGTCTCTAATTATATTACATATACTACCTATAACATTACTGTATGTAGTTTATTTTCAAACCTTCATTAGCTTTTTGGACATGTGCATCTACCTTATTAAGCCATTTTTTGTGTAACCATGGTTTTGCACTTTTTCTACAGAGCTACTTGTCCAACAGGAATTGGTCAGTAAAACATCATTCCAACCTCTCCCCATACCTCTCAGTCACCACCGGGGTACCACAAGCCTCCACTCTTGGTCCCTACCTCTAACACTCTTACCAACACCCTCAACATATCCTCACAACAGGTTTCCATAATAAAATATGTAGTTGAATCCACTTATATGCACATCAGACAACCTTGCACATCTCCAAAAAATTACTCAGTAAGCTTCAACAGCCACTAAAAATAGAGGTTATGTTCTTACCATAACGTTCCATGTTAGTTGTCTTCTCGCCTTCTTCTTGCTGGATGGGTTCAGAGCCGACCTCGGCTCCGACTCGGCCACTCTAAAAGCTCGAGAGTTGGTTCCACCGGCTCGAGGCTCCCCTTATATCCCACAATGCTAGGCGTGAGTTACCTCAGATCTCGTTTGTAAGCTAGGCCCAGCTTATAATAGTAATAGAATAACTATAAACAAAGTCCACCTCTATAAACCAGGGAGAAGAGAAGGGTGACCTACATCCTGATCCAGGAAAATATGCACATTAGCATATACCTAAAGTAAGAGGTGGTAGAAAGAGAGGTCACAATCAAAAACTCCTCTAGGTCTGTCCAGGCCAGGGGGAAGGAGGGTGGGACGCAAGAAGAAGGCGAGAAGAAGACAACTAACATGGAACGTTATGGTAAGGACATAACTTCTATATGTTAAGTTGTCTATCTCGCCTTCATTCTTGCTGGATGGGACCGCGTCCCTAGCACCTTGTCCCGGGTGGCCTAACGGAACAGACTCTTGAGAACAGTGGAACCAAAGTTAGCTCTATGCCTAGAAGCTAAATCCAACTTATAATGAGAAATGAAAGTGTGAGGAGTAGCCCAAGTAGCCGCTGCACAAATGGTGTCAATAGGCAGTCTGTCTTGGAAGGCTATAGAAGTAGCCAAAGCTCTAGTAGAATGGGCTTTAGGTTTGTTAGGCAGCTTTTGGTGTCTAATTTCATAAACAAGGGAAATCAGAGATGTTAGCCATCTAGATAATGATACCTTTGAAACTGAAAGTCCCTTTCTGCCTTCTGCATAAGAGACAAACAGCTGGTCAGATTTTCTGAATTGTTTGGTTCTATCCAAATAGTACCTTAATTGACGATGAACATCTAGCCAATGCAATTTTTGTTCAGACCTGTTAGAATATTCTGGAAAAAACACAGGAAGGTCAATGCTTTGATTTAGGTTAGACGCCGAGGCTATCTTAGGTAAAAAGGACGGGTTGGTTTGTAAAGATACCCTGTCCTTATGGAACAACAGATAAGGAGGTCGACAGCTGAGTGCATGAAGTTCTGAAACCCTTCTAGCTGAAGAAATAGCTAGCAGAAAGAGTGTCTTCCATGATAGCAATTTTAAAGAACAGGAGGCTGCAGGTTCGAAAGGGGAAAGAATCAAAGAACTAAGAACTAAATTTAGGTCCCAAGGAGGAGGAGGATTTCTTATAGGAGGTCTGAGTAGAAAAACTCCCTTCAAAAATGCTTTGCAAAGCTTGTGGGACATTATGGCAGACTCTGAAATGCCCACATGAAAGTTAGAAATAGCTGCCAATTGAACTTTAAGAGTAGATGGAGATGAACCTAGATAGAAGAGTTCAGCTAGAAAATCAAGGACCATTTGGATGGAAGCAGTGAAAGGATCTATGTCCCTTCCTTGAGCCCAATAGGCGAAACGTTTCCACTTACTCAAATAAATCTTTCGAGTGGAAGATTTATGGGAAGCTATCAAAATATCTCGGACAGAGTGAGATATTTGAGGAAGCCTGGCTAAGGTTGGAACTGGAGGAACCAAGCAGTGAGGTTCAGAGAGGGAAGGGAGCGATGAAACTGACCCGACTGATGGATCAAAAGATCTGGAACTAGGTCCAGATGCCAAGGTCGCTCCAACAGAAAATGATGTAGAAAGGGGAACCAAACCTGTCGAGGCCAGTAAGGAGCAATGAGGATCAACGAGGCCTTCTGAGCGATAGCTTTCTGTATCACGTGAGAGATTAGTGGGAAGGGAGGAAATGCATACAGAAGTCCCCGGGGCCAAACTTGGACTAGAGCGTCTCTGCTGGGTTGGCCTGGTAAAGGGAATAGGGTGAAATAATCTCTGCACTTGCTGTTTTGGGGAGTAGCAAAAAGGTCGCAGCAAGGCTGACCCCACTTGAGAAAAATTTCTCTCACAACAGAGTCTTTCAGAGACCACTCGTGAGGCATGAGGACAGCTCTGCTCAATTTGTCCGCGATTTGATTGGACTTCCCGGGGATGTGCGTTGCTATCAGAAACCGCTGAGAAGAAATCGCCCATTGCCACAGTCTGAGTGCTTCTCGACACAGGGGTAGGACCTGGTTCCGCCTTGTTTGTTGATATGGCACACTACAGACAGTGTCCGTCTGGGTTGGTATCGGTCCCAGGGGAAGAGAGTCTTGAAGGGCTTGCAACGCTAAAAGCACTGCTCTCATCTCTAGAACATTTATGTGCAAGTGGCATTCGTCTGGTTGCCATGTGCCTTGGACAGTTCTGCCCTGATAATGCCCCCCCCCCACCCAATCAGGGAGGCGTCCGTTGTCAGAGTAGCAACTGGAGGGGAAGGGACAAAGGGTCTTCCCAACAAGAACTGAGGGGAAGACATCCACCACAGAAGATGATTTCTGCATGTTTGCGTAATCGTGATGGTGTGGGACATCGGAAGTTGCTGGTATGACCATTGCGTGAAGAGCATCCATTGAAGGATTCTCATGTGGAATCTGGCTAATGGAAGCAGAGGTATGGCAGCCGCCATAATCCCCAACACTTTCAGAACTAACCTGGCTTTGATTCTGTTGCTGCTGAAGAGGAGCGAGACCAGTTTGTGTACGTCTATTATTCTCTGATCTGTTAGTCTCGCAGACATGTTGACTGTGTCTAGATTTGCGCCTATGAAGGTAATAGTACGACAAGGCGACAAAACAGACTTTTCGCAATTTATTGAAATGCCTAAATTTTGACAAATGCGAAAGGTGTAGTCCCTGGCCAATAGAAGAAGATGCTTGGTGGGAGCTGTGAGGAGCCAGTCGTCCAAGTATGGAAACACCTGGAATCCTCGACGTCTCAGGTGAGAAGCTACCACTGCCATGCATTTGGTAAACACCCGGGGGGCAGTGGTGAGACCAAAGGGCAGGGCCCTGAATTGAAAATGACTGGTTCCCAGCCTGAAGCGGAAGAATCTTCTGGAGCGTCTGTTCATAGTACGCATCCTGAAGGTCTATAGAGCACATCCAGTTTCCCTTTCCCAATAGGGGAAGGATGGACTGCAGCGTGACCATCCGAAATCTTGTTTTCTTGACTGACTTGTTCAAGATACTGAGATCCAAAATTGGTCTCCAGTCCCCTGTTTTCTTTGGAACTAAAAAGAACCTGGAGTAGATTCCGGATCCTTGCTGGTCTGCTGGAACTGGCTGTATTGCTCTTTTTGCAAGCAGCTTTGAAATTTCTAAAGCTGCAAGATCCCTTTGAGCGGGTGGAACATCTGGAAGGGATTTTTTTGATTGGTTTGGAATGCGAATGAAGGGAATGGTATAGCCTTCGGAAATGATGGCCTGTACCCATTTGTCTTGAGTCAGGGATAGCCAGGCTTCTGGGTACAGTGACAATCTTCCCCCGACTGCCTCCGAAGGTGGGCAGTCGGGCAACACCTCAGGGATGCTGAAAGGGCTTATCAGAGAAGGCTTCTCGATTGCCCTGGTTCTGGACCCCCTGCCTCTAGGGCGGCGTCTACCATTGTTGTTCCCCTCTGCCTCTGGCGGGAACCGACTCTGTGCGTCAGGCTAAGTCCCTTGAGATTGTTTATGAACCACATTTTTCCACTTTTCTGGCCTTTGGGGTAAGGCCTAGAAGGAGTGGAGAAATGGACTCCGACGGCAGAAAGAGTCTTGCCATCTGAGACAGATGGCGAGACGCACCTAGTCAAGGTTTCTTTCACTTGAGGACCAAAAAGAGATGATCCATCAAACGGGGAATTAGTGAATGACGTTTTAAAGGGGTCCGCAAAGTTGCATAGCCGCATCCAGGCATGCCTGCGTAAGGCCACACCTGTCCCTGCGGCCCTGCTCGCTCCATCAGCCGCATAAGAGAGGAGGCGCATGGAGGAGTTAGCTATGGAGTTCAGGGTAGCCAGCTGAGTATTCATCTTGTCCTGAAAACCCGCAGCCGTAGGATCCTTCAACATGTCACACGCTTCTTTGATCAAGTCCCTTTGAAGACGAGTAAAATGGCATAGGTAATTCAGCGAACGCATAGCAAAGGTCGCTGACGAGAACATCCGCTTCCCGCATCTGTCCATAGACCTAGATTCTTTGTTAGGGGATGAACAGGCACTGAAGGATCAGCTAGTTCCTTCTTGGTGGCAGCAGCTACCACCATAGCATCCACAGAAACACCTTTTGTGAGAAATTGCTTGTCAGTTGGTGCTGTTATAAATTTGGAAGGTCTCCTGGGGGTAGGGTCCACTGAATCAGGAGCCATCCAGGCCTTCTTTGCAACCACCTGCATGAGGGGATCAAAGGGGGGGGGGACACCGGGAGGTGGAAGGGCGAGAGCCAAACGCCTCAAGATACACAGATTCATCCTCCGAAGGGTTAAGGGATGGCCAATTTCCCCTCTGTTTCAGGATCTCTAGAATGTCTGCAAAGAGACATCTTCAGAAGGGGAACGGGGAACCCTCGAATCCTCTAAATCTGTGTCAGAGGTGACAGACTCAGGTGAGTCTATGTGCTTCCTCTTACACTTTCTCTTCCTAGGGGCTCCTGCCAATTCAGGGAGGCCTCGAAGAGGATGAGATCCCCACAGGGGATTCTTGAGGAGCTAGCTCTCTGCGGTCTGGGATGAGGGAGTGAGTCGACATAACCAAAGGCACCGAAGAGGGAGGGGCGGACGGAGCCGACTGTGGAGTCGAACAAGGTTCCAACACACTCCGCATGACCTCGAACGCACCCCTGTCCGGCAGAGCCAGAGGTCCCCGCTCCGAGAAGCTGAGAACCTCCCTCGGCACCGACAGAGATGGCTCTGAGGACGATGTCGGAGCCGAACTCACCAGCGCCGAAGCACCGAGAGGGAGGGGGGGGGGGTCGGACAAGGGTCCGATGCCACTCACCCCCTCGGAGCAGACGAGGGAAGCCCGGCGCCGAGATTCTTCAAAAGAAGAAATCGGAGCCGAAGACAATTGTATCGGCTCCGACGCTACCACAGTCTCGGTCCCGAGACGCCTGCCCGAGCTCAAAGGAGTCGGAGGAGGAATATTTATTGGAACAAGTTGAGGCATCGACTGATGAGTCGGACTCTGGAGCATTTGGGCCAGTGCCTCGGACTTCAAAAGTCTACTCACTACCCTCTGGAGGTCGTGATCTGAGAGCCTCGATGACCTGGAGGAGTGAGATCTGTGGCTCCGTTCAGACAGCAAGGGAGACGCTGGAGCCGAATGAACGGAGCCAAGGGACGGTGACCTCGATCTCTTTCTAGATGTCGGCTCCGATGGTCTGATCGGAGCCGACTCAGGAATCTCTAATGCCTCGGCTCCAGCCGGAGCCGAGGAAACCACAGATACTGCAGTCAAAGACTCATCGGCACCAGCCGGAGCCGATGAAGCAGTAGGCTTGAGCCTTAGGCCTCGACTCTGAAGCTGGAGCCGAGGTCTTGGAAGCCTTAGAAGGTTTCCCCGAAGACACAGAGAGGGAACCTTCAGGCTTAATTAAACCCCTCAAAATGAGTTTATTTTTTCTCTCCTGCAGGACTCTAGGGCTGAAGCCATGGCATACAGCACAAGAGTCCTGCAGGTGTAAAGGTCCCAGGCAATACACAAGAAGTGTGACCGTCTGTCAGAGACATTTTCTGACAGCACGAGTCACACTTCTTGAAGCCTGAGACCTTTGTATCCTTGGACATACTCAAGGAACCTAAGTGTAATCACACACAGAAAACACACACACACAGATTACACTGATAGGGGTTCAAAGGGAATATTTAAACTAAAGGTAATTAAGTTAAAATTCCCTAATCAACACATACACACCCTAAGGATAGGGAAGGGAGGGCCCGAAGGCCTTAGGGAAAGAACTATAAGTTCTTTGGAAAAAAAGGGGGCTGGATAAAGGATATGAAGGAATAATATCCACTACACTAAGGGGAAAGAAAAATACACTAAGCTAGCTTAAGTTTAAAGAATTTAAACTAGTCTAACTTTCACTAACCTGGAGCCGGTAGAAAACACACCTCGATCGCTGTAGCGGCAAACGAGATCTGAGGTAACTCACGCCTAGCATTGTGGGATATAAGGGGAGCCTCGAGCCGGTGGAACCAACTCTCGAGCTTTTAGAGTGGCCGAGTCGGATCTGAGGTCGGCTCCGAACCCATCCAGCAAGAATGAAGGCGAGATAGACAACTTAACATCATGGCTTTTTAACCCACAACTCATGCTTACCACAAACTAGGAATGCCTTACAGCCAACAACTTTCTTACCAATGCAATTAAAACTACCCTTGCCACTACATTATGGCGCACTCATGCTTACGAACAAATGCAAAACTTACAATGCTATAGTAAACTGACTAAACTGGCAGCAAATACTCCTTTCAGACCCAACCACCATATAGCATTAAAAAACCCAAAATGGTTAGAATTACCCCATCAATTAACACACAAAACTTATTACTTACAAAATTATAAAGCATACATCTCCTTGCCCAGCATTAACTACTACGCTGCACAACTATTTTTCCAGCTAGTCACTATGATCCAATACAAACCTAACGGGCATGGTTTGAACTAATAACAGGTTGCCAAGGTCTGAAGCTCATTCCCTATCAAGTATAGGGGAGAAGCTGCTTTTAAGTGTGACACTCTCCATCAGTGAATGAAAGTGTTACACACCAGCATGAAGAGTAACTTGAAAATTACCACTCTCTGCCCCTTTACTGCTCTAAATACTTTAGGCAATTGTAGCAACTGTTTTGTATCCCATTTCAAACAGCTTGAGCATAAAGAACATTGCCACAGCCAAGACTGCGTGTACAGAGGGCCTACATTGCTTACCTGTGATTTTACAGGGTAGGCTACCTTCATGTCTAACATCACTGACCACCCAGTGATACAGTAAGTGGTGTACTGCTCTCCCCCCATCTGCAGGGTTTGCCTTTTCACTAGTTTACATACCAGTGGTGTACCTTCACTTTTAGTTTCAATCATTTAAACAGCCATAGTAAAACTTTGCCTCAGGCCATTTATTTGCCCTTGTTGGGCTGGATGTGCAGACTAGGTCTGTGAAGACCCAGAATGACGTTTTCCCACATTAGAGAAAAGTGTGGCCAGCTTCACCCCCCACCTCCAATTCCAAAGCCACCCCACAGGTACGCACATTTAATCCCACTGCTCTCCTACCACTTTTAAAAGGCATCATAAACCTGCTTAGAAGACACAGCTACATATCAGGACCATTTCCACATATTTACCTACCCCCAAGAGTATTACCTGCTTAAAACCATATCCAGCCTCATACAGTAGTCAGCCACCCACCTAGAAATATAGCTGGTCAACACAGGAGAACTAACCATCTTGCACTACCGCTGATGGTCCGAATATTCTTCCCAGTTGACTGAAATGCAGTATATTGCCTTGAGTGACAGATCTTTCTCTGTAAAACTAAGCAGCTCTACAAAAACGCATCAAGCAACAACCCTGTAACCTGTCTGATAAAAACAACCCATAGAACAAAAAAATGGCCTACATTATATTTTGATTACACTGCTGATAAACAAATAATTTTCTGTACATTAGCATAGCTCAGGACCAGACTCTCTTCTGAGGACTAGCTCTGCTCAGCCCAGCCACACACAATAACAAGCATCTTCACTACATTCCCCACCCACCCCATATAATTAAAGGAAAACCCCACCCTAGAACAAAAAAATAAATAAATAAAAATTCACTCGTTTCCTAACCTACTTTAACACCTCAAACTCCAAGTGCTTTATCTGTAATATTAGCCTGTTGTTTACAACATGGCTACCAATGGAGCTTGACATATCAATGCAATCTTGTTCAAGGTTTTCGTTTGTAGTGCAACAGGAAGTGACAGTCCCCCCCCCCCCCAACACTACTGCAGAGGTAGTGAAACTGTCACTACACAGAGACTCCTGCAGAAAAAATTCCTCTTGGACTACAAAAGAAAACCCCACAAATCCCATTATATGTCAATGGAGCAGCAAACCTTTCAATGCATTTATTGGGTGGGGGGTTAATAGGAGGATAGGGAAAAGATAGTTTTCCCATTTGTAATTGATTACTAATTTTTCATTGGTTGCTATATTTGGGTGGTTTGGGGAGTGAAGTCAGATATGTTTTGGGTTTGCAGTTTTATTCTTCCTTTCTGTGCTCTTCCATACAAAAATGTCACATCTACCATCATGGAATAAACCTACTCCCTCTTTTAGAAACTAACTTTTTTGGGATCTGAATGGAGAGAAATCAGCATGCAAAGGAGAGTAGTATTGTTGAAACTGAATTCATCCTCAAGTCTTGGAGACAGTACCTTCACGAGGTCGACCCTGTTTTTCACAAAATCTCACCAAGACGACAGAGGCACTGGAAACTAAGGTTGGGTGGCACGATGCCAGGGTAATCCTATGGGCTAGGCTTGTAAAGGCTCCAGGGCCATTAGCCTATTACACACATATGAACCTATATATAGACTGTATTTATATGGCATATATCATTGACAGAAACGGGTCAAATTAAAACGGCTGGGTGCACAAAACCTAGATATTTTTGAAAAGTATAAAAAAGAAATATGGACATGGGGAAGAAAGATTTGATATGGTGCAATATTTACGCAAAGGCAAAAGCCAAATTATTCACTGTAAAGGAAGCCCCAAAGATATTCGAACAGAAATACAGGCAAAGGCATCCAGATTTGGAAAATTTCACAATAAAAAAAATAATCACAATAAAGAGGGAATGTAGAAAAATTAGTAAAGAAGTTAAAAAAAATTAGAAGTTGAAGTTATGGAGTGTGTGCGAAGTGAAGGGTTAGATCACCACATGATGGAACGAGTTCCCAAAGTAAGGAAAAACAGGAAGATCAGGAGACATCTGAAGAAGAAGAAATATGTACATGGGAGAGAGACAGAGAGAGAGGGATAGAATTAATGCTGTTAGTCTTCGGCTTTTTTTCGGTAAGGGGTCGCCACAGCAGAACTCTGGTCCGCTAATGATTGGCAGTAGATTTTTACAAAAAGCAGAGGTGCCAGCTTGACGCTCAACCTTCAGCAAAGGCACGCCCATTTACGCACGCATGTCTTTCGAACGCTACCCAACCGCGGGGAGGACATGCAGACTCCACAAAGAAGGCCCTCCCAAGTCCAGCCGAGAATCGAATGGGAGAACCTTTTGCTGTGAGGTAACAATGCTACCGCCGTACCACCGAGGGATAGAATTAATATGGTACAATATTTATGCAAAGGAGAAATTTAAACTAACCAATACAAAAAGAGCAGCACCAAAGATATTTGAAGAGAAATACAGGCAAACTAATCCGGACATGGAAAAATTTACAAAACAAACAATAAGAAAACAAAGAGAAAAAAGTAGAAAAGGAGATTGGTAAGAGAGAAGTTAAAGAAACAAACTGAGGTTATGGAGTACCCGCAAAGCCAAAGATTGTGTAAAAAATCTAATGCAGAAAGCACCACAACAGATAGACCAATGGACATTGAAAATTAAGGGGAAACCAGTGGAACGGGAAGCAATTGGTCAGGTGCCATATGAAGATATTTTGGCTCCTTCCACGAGAAACCAGTATAAAAGTTCAAGTGAAGCTAAACAGGAAAATGACAGTCAGTTTTGAGGAGCGATAGGCCAGTGAGTTCCCATATGACAGAGCAACAGCTGGCACAGGATGAAGAGAACTTGCCACGGGAAGATGCTTGAACTTTCTACAGAATGCCTGCAGGAAATGCAAAACAAAAAATGTGCCCTCAGTAGAAAATGAGCCAAAAGAGTTGCTTGATTTAACAGAGATGGACTGCAGAAGGTCAATAAAACCCGAAAGTCAGAAGTTTGATAAAACAAAGAACACAGTAATTAGGACTGCCCAGGGAGATCCATGCAGTATAACAGGTAAACAGGATACATTACTGTGCAGCTAAATAAAGTTCTACCACAAGAACACACGATATTGAGGGAAAGGAAGGAGAGAAATCGAATACCATTATGGAAGTACCGAAAAGAGAAAACTATAAAGCAATTAAGACAAGAAGAGTCACTGTTAGAGTATACAGGAGGGAACATAACAAAAATATGTAGCAAGAGAGATTTGATAAAAGCAATGTGCAGTATTAGAGCAATCGGGATCCATCATACACTATCACAAATAAAATCTCAGCACAAGCGGAAAAACTTGGAAGAAGTACAAAATAAGCAATTTACTGATGGCCCAAAAAAGTTTGAGAGGGAATTGGGAAACAAGGTAAAATGAATTGAAAGACCACCAAAAAAAAAAAAGAAATAGATACATTTTGGAAAAGTATTTATGAAGATCTTGTGGAACATAAAGATGCTAAATGGATAGAAGTTTCGACAGAGAATACGAAGTTTAAAAGGTACAGGATACGAAATGGGATGAAGTAACAGCCAAAGACATTGAAACAAAAGTTAAGAAAATCCTCTAACTGGAATACCCAAGGCCCAGATGCAGTACCCAACTTCTGGTTAAAAGTATTAACATCTTTGCATGAAGATTTAGCCATGAGTAAGAACTATTTATATGCGCACCCAGAACAGACACCAACCTGTCTAACAGGAAAAACAATGCTCCTATTTTTTTTTTTTTTTTTTTTTTTTAAGATAGAGTAAGTTAGATTACTCAACTATGGCAACAGAACAAAAGGGCAATAAAAATTCATGTGGAACAAAGGATCATTTGTTGTTAAAGTCGTAGTGGAGAACTGTAAAAAGGGGAAGAATCCAAGTATGGCATGGACTGACTACAAAAAAGCATTTGATAGTATCCCACATTCATGGATAAGAGCGTGCTTAAAAATCTATAAGCTTCACCCTACACTAAGACTACATTACAGTGACCACAAAACAGTAGCAGACCACTTTGCAATTAAGCCATGATAAAAGGACAAATTATTATCCCAGGGATAAAAATTCAAAGGGGGATATTTAAGCAATAACAGACAACGTGGTGTGGTATATTGAAGATTTACCCACAGTTCGTGTGATTTAATAAGGAGGGCCAAGCCTGAGTGATTAAATAAAGCCAACCGTGGGTAAGTTTCAATATATTACAACCACGGACTCTCTTACGGCTATTACTCAATGACATTATTTAAGAAAAAAACTTTTATTAAATAATGTCTTTGTATAACGATGCAGTACTGTTTTTCCATGGCTGGTGGTATCCTGCTGCCTTGTTTTGATGTACTGCGTATGGGACTTTTGCATTCCCACGCATACCCAATACATCAATGCTTTGAAAAGAAAGCAACGGAGAAAAGTAAGTCTCAGTTGCTCCATTTTTTTTTTGTTTTCTTTTCTTTATTAAAAAGAAAAATGCTTAGGCTACATTAGGGGTAGGAGAGAGAGACAGAATAGAGGATTTTTTTTTGTTAAAAAAATATAATAAAAGTTATGGAATATACAAACGGAAAGAAGTCCTGGTGACCGGACCTTTTTCCGTTGGTATATTTACGAGATTTATAATGAGCACGTTGGTTGGGCTGGCCAATCAGCGTGCTCGTTTTTGAATATTAATGGCCAGTCATTGTATAATCCAGGCTGTCACCTCTGCTATTGTGTTACCCTTAACCCATTAAGCTGTCTGCTTAACAGCTTGGGCCATGGTCATAATTTGGCTCCTAGAAAACAATGTGTAAAGACTTTTCTTTTTGTCAATGATTTAGACCAGTACAGCTCATCAGATGAGAAACTGAAAGCACAACTAAAAGTTGTTAAAACTTTTTCAGATACAAGAATGTCATTCGGTCTTGATAAAATGCCCAAAAGCAACCTTGAAAGCAGGAAAGCTGCAGCACCAAGAAAACATCAGTTTGGGACAAGAAAGTGTTAGGAAAAACTTTAGCAAGAGGGAGTGTATAAAATATTTGGGAATTGAAGAATCAACAATAAAACGTGAACAAATGAGAATAAAATAAGAATAAAACTTAGTAAGGAATACTTTACAAGACTTTAATCCTGAAAACAGCACTGACATCTAGAAACAAAATACAAGCTATAAACAGACTTGATATTCCTGTCCTAACTTACAGTTTTGGAGCGACTGACTGGCCCCACCACAGAATACTACAAGCCCCACAAACCCTTATACTTCAGGTCTAGGAGAAACAAACCAATTTTGATAAATCCATATTTAATGACACACTTAAAACAATGTGACCAAGAACCCCTCAAATATCTGCCTTTAGAAGAAACTGTCTGCCCCATTCAGTAACCCACCCTTAACCATAAAAAAGGGGGAAATTTAAAATAACTTCCTAAAACCAAGCAGAAAACTCATCCTTAAGCCTTTCTCATCTGAAACCGGCAGGCACATTGCAGACAAATTCAGCAAACATTTCATATCCATTACTCTGATTAACACAAATAACCTATACCCATCCCAACTAACCCCCACCCACAGACCACTGATCCTCACCCAACTCAACCCAACAACCATCCAGAAAAATACAATAAAAATGTGAAAAATTGAAAGCTCTTGACAGCATGCCATCCAAATAACCCAGCACAGCCACTGTCCTAAGTAATAGATCAGTTGCAGAAAATGACACGCCAGCCATATGGAAAATATTCCTTCATAATCCCATTACACAAAGGTGGCACATCCACAGAACGGTCAAGCTATCTCCATACAACAACCTTTCCTCCCCTCTAAGTCCTTGAGAAACACATCCAATCATCAACTCCTAGCCTGCTTGGTAATGAATTACATTCACCTGACCACCATGGCCTTCGCCCTCACCACAGCACAGAAACTGCCCTGCCACATTTCCCAGATAAAAATAAAGTAAAAACCCTTTTCATGGATTGTCTAAAGCTTTTGCCACTACCTCAAATCAGCTACTCCTCTAAAGATAATTTTATAGGCCTCAACTAGTAGGTTCATCAGCTACCTAACCAGTCACATCCAGTCTGTAAATGGAATTACTCCCACTCCACATTCCTTCCAATCACAGTCTTCCTCACAGACATTAAATAGACAGACATGATTGAACATCCTTTATTAAACCAACAAAGGTTTTACAATTAGTACAGCTTTCAAGCTAGCATTAAAGGCATTAAAAGATGCACAAAAGGGAAAACTAACAGCCACCTGTTAGATGCATAAACAATGACCCTCTACAAATGCAACTCTACAACTACAAGCATGCATTTGGTGAACACCCTGGGTGTCAAGATTAGACCAAATGGAAAAGTCATGAAATGATGATCAACTCTAAAGGAAAGACGACCCCCCCACCCCCCCCGCAAACTTTGACAGGCACCTCAGTGGTCCAAGGAGCACAGCAGTCTTCTGATAAACAAGGAAGGATTAACTCACGGAGACAATGCAAAAAACTTTTCTACGGGGACAAATTAGTCAAGGCACTAAGTCTCAAAATTTGCCAGACATTGTCTTATTTGTTTAGCATTAAAATCTGCAGGAATATCCAAACTTTCAGGTTTGGTGGGACCTTCTGGATGACACTCTTGATTAAGACTCTCAAGACATCAGTTTTACCCTGTCTGAAAACTGTGTGATCACGTAAAGGTATGTCCTGAAAGAGGGCATGAAGAATGCATGCAGGCACTGCCTGAACTAATTTACTGATGGATGACAGGGATCCATGATGCCACTGACAGTACCAATCTTAGGAGTCTCCAGCCTGATAATGAAGTCCCTAGAAGGGGCACAACACAGTCTGTGATTTTTACTGTATTATTCTATGTTGGTACTCCCTGGCAGAGTTAGTGGCAACTATACAAGTGTCAGCTAGCAGCAGACCCCCCCTGAAGCAGTTATGTAGCCCTGAAATCCTTCTGTAGTGTGTACTGTGGGGAGAAAGGGCCACCTGCTCAGCTCTCTCTAAAGCACCATCTACAGGACCTTCCAAATACTGGGGTCACTTGAGGGGAATACAAGGGAATGTGTCGTCAAAGTCTGTGTGGGATTCTGTAGGAAAATCCAACCTTCTAGCAAGTAGCCAGTGAGTGCATCTTTGGAGAAGCCACAGAACGAGGCACATTTTTGCCAGATGAAATTACCTGAACAACTGCAGCAGAGCATGGTCCATCAGTCCTGGATGACAGCCTACAGGACCTCGGGGATACCTGAAGCAACATGCAAAGCTGTCATCACTGGGTACAATCATCTTAAGCAAAAAGCTGAGAATTGCTGCCAGAGAAGCAATACCACAGCAGACACTTGTGCCTATCCTGTGAAGGGATTCTCTAACAGGCACACCTATAAAACCAATGTCTTTTTCCTTTCAAGTTTAAAAAGCCCTGAAGATGGAGAATGCAAGAGGTTCTGTACTGTAACTTGGGGTATCTAAAATTTCATCTTTAATATCCACAAGTAGATGGTCAGGAGATAATGCATCAACGTATGGCTATGCCAGCTGTGACACATTCGTTAAATCATGTGTGCCAACAGTACCAGAGTACCCACGGATTCATCAGCATTAATCTTGAGAGAGCATCTCTTAGCTTTTCAGTTTGCTATAGTACTTACTCTACCTTCCACCCCAAAAATGAATGTACAGCTATAATCCTTAACACACCTGCCCACTAAGACAGACTGTACAGAATTTTAACGCACCTGTCCACCAAACCTTCCTTCCACAGTAGACAGCATCTTGTGGAACGAAAGATGTGCCAAGTGCCTCAGGAGGTACAACGCATGTAAATATTGCAGGATCTGATTAGAAATTATAGAAGGAAAAAGTGTTCATTTATCAAAACTTGGAAACGCCAGTATGACATGCAAGCTGGAGAGTGACAATCATGGTGGTATGAACTTTTGTTGAAACTTGTTTGAATATGGGGAGGGGGGTGCTCTCACAATACTCCCTTAATGGATTCTGAGAGTTTGAGAACACGAGTGCTCGGGAGAAGAATGTGTGAATTAGGCCAAAAAATATGTTTATCAAATTATGTCGACAGTCTGGAAAAAGTGACAATGGCTCATCATAACTACAAATGATGCGCTCTGGAAAGGCATGCTGCACCTTCAACAAGCACAACAGACTAAACAGGATTCATAGCACTGTTCATTTTAGAGAGATACTAGTGTAAGTAAAAGCCGATCAAGAGAAAGTACAGTTTTGTACCTACCATAAATGTAGATGTTACAGTGCTAATACAGCTGCAGTCATAACAGATGGGTTCTCCTGCTGTCAGGCGGGTCCTCGGTCAGCCAAATTCCAAAGTCTAGGTCCTGCGTCGGTTGCCGTTGCTTCTTCCCTGATGTCAGTGCGACAGGGGTATAAAGGAACCAGCCGACGCCATTTTCTTCAGTTTTTCTTGCCCCAGATGTCAGGTGCCCCCAGAAGGAAGGCAAAACATAAATTTATGTAGTAAAGCAAATGCAATATAATCAAAAAACAGTAGTTGCAAGCAAATACACCATAAAAGAATACCCCAATGAGCTTGTATGAGGAGGTGTTAGCCATAAGGCCTGTTCCAAGAGGGGGAAGGAGAGAGGGAAACCTGGACTGCAGCTGTATTAGCACTCGAACATCTACATTTATGCTAGGAACAAAACTGTACTATGTTCATAGTGCATACAGCTGCAGTCATAACAGATGGGTAGAATCCCAAAGCTAATAAAGGGGTGGTAGGCACTAAGTTGAACTAGGTGGAGCCAGGATGCCCTGCAAGACTGCAGTGGCAAAGCCCGCTCTAGTTTTGGAGTATAATGGTAGGTGATAGTGCTTGGAGAAAGTATGTACAGAAGTCCAAGTGGCTGCTTCCAAAATATCTTTGGTAGGAACCCCCCTGAGGAAAGCAGCAGAGGTAGCTGTGGCCCTTGTGGAGTGAGACCTGATGCCTGTAGGTACAGTTTTACCATGAAAAGAGTAACAAAAACGTATGCAGTGGGCTATCCATTTTGAGATTGTCTGTTTGGAAATAGGCTTCCCTTGAGCACCTGTAGCACAGGACAGAGTTGCTCTGATTTTCTGAAAGGCTTTTTTCTGTCCAAATAATAACGGAACTGTCTGTGAATGTCCAAGGAATGTAGTAGTCTCTCCCCTTTGTTTTGTGGATTAGGGAAAAACATAGGTAAGTGGATAGCCTGATTCAAGGCTACCCTGGATACAACCTTTGGCATAAATGAAGGAGTGGTTCGTAAGGAAACTCTGTCCTAATGGAAAATGATGAAAGGTTGCACAGCCATGAGGGCTTGTAGTTCCGAAACCCTGCGTGCTGAGGTGATAGCTAGAAGGAAGGCTGTTTTCCATGACAAATATTGCGGATCTGTTGAAGCAGCTGGCTCAAAAGGAGGCAGTGTTAGTTTTTCTAGAATTAAATTGAGGTCCCAAGCCGGTACTGGTTGCTTCCTTGGGGGTTTTATATTCTTAGCCCCTCTGAGGAACTGTCTTAAGAGAGGGTGAGAGAATAAAGGAGGATCAGTGTTGTACTCTGCAGAAATGGCTGAGGCATGGATTTTGATGGAGGAGAATGAAAGTCCACTGCTTAGCAGCTCGGCTTGGTACTGTAGTATTTGAGGTAAATTCAATATTCCAGGATTCTGACCCTTTTTCTGATTCCAGACACAAAACCGTTTCCATTTTGCGGAGTAGGCTTTTCTAGTAGAAGGCCTTCTGGCCTCCAAATTGACATCATGCACCTCCTTGGAGAGTAGGGTCTGCTGTGAATTTAAGGAATTCTCCATGCGGCTAGATTGAGTGTTTTCAGCTGACTGTGAAGAGTTTTGAAGTTGTGCCGAGTCAGTAGAAGAGGCATTAGAGGCAGGATCCATGGTGGGGAATGCGTCAGGCTCCTCAGGAGTGGGTACCCAGTGTTGTCTTGGCCAGTCTGTAACAATGAGAATCATCTTTGGTCTGTCTGCTCTGGCTTTTAATAGAACTTTGGCCGGCAGTGGAAGAGGTGGAAAGGCATAAACCGTCATTGTTGTCCAACTGAAAGAGAGTGTGTCCACTTTCCAGGCCTGTGGATGAAAGGTCCTTGAGCAGAATTTTGTCAATTGGTAATTTCTGTGGGTAGCAAAGAGATCTATGTCTGGCCTTCCCCATGCTTGAATTATCATTGTAAAAACTTGAGGATGCAACTTCCATTCGTGTGGATCTGTCATATTTCTGCTCAGGTTGTCTTGCCAGTGTGTTTTCCTTTCCTGGCAGGAATTGTGCTTGAAGTTGGATTTGCAATTCCAGAGCCGTGTTCCAAAGGGACATGGCTAGTCTGCACAGGGGATATGAATGAGTTCCTCCCCGTTTATGTACCACATCACTGTGGTGTTGTCTGTTCTTATCAATAGCTGCCCTGGATGCAGTAGGTCTTTGAAAGCTATAATAGCATTTATTACTGCTAGCATTTCCTTTTGATTGATGTGTAGGTGCTTTTCTTTTTGTGACCATTTGCCCTGAATGCACCGATCTGTCATGTTCACCCCACAGGCGTAGTCAGAGGCGTCTGTTGTGATGACTTGATTTGCTTGAGGCTTGCAGAATGGGAGACATATGTTTCTTTGGCATGTTTGAGCCCACCACATAAATTCCTTTTGAAGACATGGAATCAGTGGTATGATTGTTTCCAAACTGTGGCTGTGTTGAGACCATAAGTTTTTTAGGTACCATTGAAGTTTCCTCATATGCAGCTTTGCACATGGGATTAGCAGGATACAAGATGCCATGAATCCCAGAGCCTGCAGGATTTTCCTTGCAGTCAGCCCGGTGAAGGTTGCCAGTTTTCTGAAGTATCGAGTTAATTGCCCTTGTTTCTCTGGTGTGAGGTAGGCCATCTGGGTGTTCGTATCCAAGCTGGCACCCAGGAAAATTATTGTTTGAGATGGTATTAGTCTTGACTTCTTTTTGTTGACTGTGTATCTCAGAGATTTCAACAACATTATTACAAACGCCAGGTGTTTCAGAAGAGTGTGTTTGCTGTCCGCTTGCATCAGGCAGTCGTCCAGATATGGGTATATTTGTATCCCTTGAAGTCTGCAGAAGGCAATTACTGATGCCAGGCATTTCGTGAACACTCTGGGCGCAGTAGATAAGCCAAAGGGCAATGCAGAGAATTGATAATGGGATGAACCTGCAAGAAATCTGAGGCATCTTCTGCAATCTTGTCTGATTGGACCTCAAGGAGGCATACCTGCATGTCCCAATGTCACCAGCCAAGACTCCTTGCCCAGCATGGGAAGAAGCTGCTGTAATGTGAGCATCTTGAACTTTGGTACGAGTAAATATGTGTTTAGGATGGATAGGTCCAAAATAGGTCTCCAATCTTTGCCCTTCCTTGGTACCAGGAATAGTCTGGAATAAAAACCTTGACCCTGTTCTTGTGCAGGTACCTCTTGAATAGCTTTCATGTCCATGAGATCTGAAATTTGTTTTTGTGCCTCTGCCCTTTGATTGTGTAGCAGGTTTGGCATGCCTCATTTGTGGAAGGGTGTGAAAGTGGAATCTGTAGCCTCTGTCTATAATGTCCAGGATCCATTTGTCTTTTGTGACAATATGCCAATTTTCAAAAATAATGCCAGTTTTCCGCCTAAAGGTGCTGCCATTTGAGCCTTGCTTGGCATGCAAAGGGGAAAGTCATTGGGTCTGCTTTCTGAATGGCTGTGAACTATCCTCACCCCCGCTTGGTGTAGGTGTTTGCCATTGTCTGCCTCTAAATGATCCTTGAGATTGCCCTCTACCTCTCGGGTGCCTGTATCTACCTCTTTGAGGTCTGTCTGTGGCTGGAAAGGACCAATTTTTTGAAGGCCAATATCTACTGAAACATGGCGGTTGTACCTGTAGGAAATCTTTCACTGTTTGCATTGATTTTGCCTTTTCCTCCATTTTCTTTAATACCTCCTCAGCTTTAACACCAAACAATACATCTTTTTGAAGAGGTGCATCTAGTAATTTAACTTTGACATGATCTGGTAAGGTTTGCTCTTTGAGCCAAGCATGTCTACATATGACTGATCCTGTAACAGCAGCTCTACAAGAGGCTTCTAAAGCATCAAAACCACATTGCAAGGTATGTTTACCCACTTGCTCTGCACTGTGCAACAAATCATGCAACTCCAAGTCTGGTTGTTCAGGTTGTGACATTTTGCTTTGCAACTGAGATAACAAAAACTGTTGATACTTTAACATATGGAACTGACAGTTTAATGCCCTCATGGTTAAAGTGGCCGGGGTGTATACCTTTTTCCCCCACCTTTCTAAAGCTCTGGAATCTCTCTCTGAAGGTAATGGATTTTTGGTAGTGGAGGCCTTAATTCCCTTGGGACCCTGTGAAATAGTTTCTGGGTCAGCCACATGGCTTTTGTATAGGAATTGGTGTGAATCAGGCACCCAGTAATAATACCTGTCAGGCTTGACTGGAGCTGGAGGTAAAGAATATGGGTTAAGGCTGACCTCTGAATACACATCATCTAATACGTCTAAGACAGGAGGTATAGCCAGAGGCCTGGGCTGAGGGAGCAAGAGGAAATCCCTGAGCCTTTTCCTGGAGTCCGAGTACTCTTGGCCTTCCCAGTGGAAGTGTTCCCTCAAGGTATACGAAGATAAACGAAATAACGTTGCTGGATACTGCTTGCTATATAAAAAGTTTTATTCCAAAGAACCAAACAAATGCAAAACAGGATGAGCGCTTTCGGGTTATTACCCTTCCTCAGATAAAACACAACATAAAACTACTTTTAAAACAATTTCTATCCAATCAAAATCAATAAAAAACCCGCATTTTACAAAGGGTGGGCTTAAGAGGAACAACATCATTCAACCCTGGAGCCCTATGTGCTGTCAATTCCAGGATCCACTTAGATTCAGCCAGTTCTGTACTTAATTTAATATCACCCCCCCTATGGGTGAGATTCAGGTTGACAATGACCCTAAACATGAATTTATGTGAGGGATGTTCTTTCACATGCCTATATAGTGCTACGTGCCCTTATTCTTGATATTAGACATGTGCTGGAGAATCCTAACCTTCAACATCTGGTTGGTCTTCCCCACATAGTAACTCGAGCACGAACAGCACTCCGCAATATAGACTACATCAGTAGTCCTACAGTTGGCCCTGCCCTTGAATAAGTATGTCCTGTTGTTATTAGGATGTCAAAACTCTACTCCTTTCTTAATGAGACTGCAGGCTTTGCAGGATCCACAAGCTATAGTCCCTGCTTTACCCATGCTGCTTCCATTACCCAACGCCTTCTTTTCCTTACATAACAAATCTTTTAAATTTTTGTTCCTCTTGTAAACAAACTCAGGATGAGTCCCAACCATACCCCTTAGGCATTCATCACTCACTATGATATTCCAATTTTTTCGTATGATGTCACAAACCCCTCTTGCATCACTGCCATATGTGAGTGCCACTTTACGACGGGTGGACCTAGTTGCATCAACCCCTTTATTGGTTGTGGTGTTGCCTGTTACATCTAACCAAGGCCTATACTTTGTATATCTATATGGTTTGTTCTTATTTATGATTTTACCCACCATTTCCTCACTATAGCCCCTACTGACTAAGCATTCACCAAGATGACCTACCTCCTCCTCAAACTGTTGATTGTCCCTACTCAATCTTGAAATCCTTCCTATCTGACCCTGCACCACATTGGGAAAGGTGCGTCTCGGATGCATGCTGTCGAATGATAATAGAGTGTTCCTCCAACACTCTTTCCTGAACAATTTAGAACAGAAACCATCCCTATTTTGTTCCAAGCATACATCTAAAAAATCTATGGCCTCTTTCGAAGTCGTTACACTAAACCTAAGAAAGGTGGTGGTGGTGTGTAAATAGTCTATAAACATATTTAGTTCTTCCTCCGTGCCCTTCCACAAAACAAATATGTCATCTACAAAACGCAGATACATAAAAAGATGTTCTTTCCAGGCATGATCACTAAACACAAACATCCTTTCCCAATGGGAAAGTACAAGATTAGCATAGGTATTGGCACAGGGGGTGCCCATGGCTATCCCCTGTGCCTGCCTATATATGCTGTCGGTCCCTAGGAAAATGTTGTTCTCCAATACCAGGGTTAATAGCTCAACAATCAACTCTATTTTATCATGTGTAAGCTCTAATGTAGTAAGAAGTGTCCTTATAGCCCGTATACCATATTCATTATTAATCACAGTGAACAAATTGTTCACATCCAAAGTGACCATTAAATAATTCCCCAATAACTCTTGTTTAATACCCCCAACCAAAGTTAGAAAGTGTCCTGTATCTTTCAAGATGTGTTTCATAGAGGCTACATATGGTCTAAGAGTCACCTCCAACCATATTGAAATGTTTTCAGTGACCCACCCCCTACCCGATACTATCGGTCTTTGCTGGGTTTTGGCAGAGCAACGGCCCTTTTGTCTTGGATTCCCTCAAGGTAAGCAAGGTTTCTCCAAAAGAGTAATCCTCAGGGGGGGAGACAGAGGGAATGGACTCCTCTGCATCAGAATCTTCGAAAGGGGAGTAAGAATGTTCCTGGTCCTCAGAATGCTCTGAAGTAATGGAGGCCTGGTCCGAGGAAAGGTATTCTTCCTCCACTCTGGGCCTTTTGTCCTGGGAGGGTTGAGAACCCCTGATAAGAGTAATCAAATCCTCAGCCATTTTGAGCATCTGCTTTTTAGGCATGGGGCCTTGAGAGGGGCCCTGTGGAGCTTGTCTTTTAGAATGCATGGCTGCTTTGGATTTAGTGTAAGCCTTAATGGAAAAAGAAGGCGGCGGCCTGAAGACACCTTGAGAGGTGGCAGGCCTGTCTGAACTCTGAGTTTCCCCGCCAAGAGTGACTTCGGTATCTGTAGTCGGGGTGTGGGCCGAAGAGCCTGCAACCTCGGGCACAGAAGACACTGCTAATGAAGTGTCATCGGTAGTCAGGGGCTGCGTAGGCGCCTCGTTGAGAACCGGAGCACATGTAGTCGGCTTTAGCGTGGTGTCGGTAGAAGTCGCGGACCTCATATGTCGGTCCTTATCTTTACGTCATTTACTCAAAATTGGAGTCGGAGTATCCGACGACATGTTGTAATTAAACTTTTTGCCAAAATAGTGCTGGGCGAACTCCGTCCGACGCTTAGTGCGTCTTGTTGAATGTAGCACAAAAACGACAGGCCGAGACGTCGTGGTCTGGGCCTAAGCAAGGTATACAGAGGGAATGGAAATCATTATGCGGTATTTGCTTCCCACATGAAATGCAATTATTAACTTTGTCTGACATGGGTCTGAGGCAAGAAAAGTTTTCCCCAACGGGGTACTTAGCTTTCTAGAAGTCTTCAGTTGAAAAATATTCGTAATCTCAGAAGCTGGCCGACCGGCACTTGCGAAATGCTTCTGCTTCGGGCACCGCGCGGTAAGAAAGACTGAAGAAAATGGCGTCGGCTGGTTCCTTTATACCCGTCGCACTGACGTCAAGGAAGAAGCGACGACAACCGACGCCGGACCTAGACTTTGGAATTCGGCCGACCGAGGACCCGCCTGACGGCAGGAGGACCCATCTGTTATGACTGCAGCTGTATGCACGATGAACATCACCAACCAAGGGTGGACACCATAAGGTACCATCAGAGAGTAGAACTTTTTTAGAAGACTAAGCATGAGAAATTAACTGAAACGTGCCTCAGTATGCATAGGTGACTGCACAAACTGAGAGACTTTCCCTAAATAGAATGTGCACAAAGATTCCTGAAGAAGCTTAGAGA
This sequence comes from Protopterus annectens, assembly GCF_019279795.1. Lineage (NCBI taxonomy): Eukaryota > Metazoa > Chordata > Ceratodontiformes > Protopteridae > Protopterus > Protopterus annectens. The sequence continues at coordinate 62,116,095 of NC_056747.1, forward strand.
CTTTACCATGTTCAGACATACACGAGGATTCCTGAACTTCCAAATAAAACTTCGGGGTGGACTGAGTTTTTTTGCCTTAGTTAGTACATACACAGTTGCTTGAACCTGTGGCAACACAAATGCAGTCGTACTCTGCTCTCTCTTGAATATGCATGCTAGCTTTGTCTACTTCGTAAGTGTGATGCAGTATTTCTTTAAGTGGGATAGCAGAGTAAGGGGTGACAGCCTGGCATTTTCTAGCTGCCTGTGGCACAACTTCTATAGGTCTACTTATTCTTACCAGATCTAACTAGCTTAGGATCTCTTTACCCACAAAACCGTAAGACACTACTGCACTGCCATATATGCTTAGCAAAGCTCTTTTCTAGATGAAGCATTTACACAACTCTTCTCACTTTTACACCACTTCCTTAATCTCATTTACTGTAAACCCCCCGGTCTACCTAAATGCCCCATTCCATAAACTTTACAACAATCATACTTCATGTAAATTTACTCCAAACCGAAGAGCAAAAATAGTACTCCATGGAAGCACTCCCCAGGGATTCCAATAGATGAGCTGGGGAGTAAGGAAGGAAAGAAAAAGTTCAATTATCTGATGCACTTAAAAACGGCAGACTAAACCGGTCTCGTGTCTGCCTCATAGGAAACATAATGTAATGCAATGTGCTTCTACAAAAAATAAAACACAAAAATCAGCACACAAACTAAATTCCTCCTTGGTTTTCCAGTTTGATTCTCAGCTGGGGTACCTTCTGTGCAGTGTCTGCAGCTCCTCCCTGTGTTTGAGTGGGCTTCCTCAGGGTGCTCCACTTTCCCCCCCACATTCCAAAGGCATGCATCTGGAGTGTTTCTCCCCAGGCTTCTCCTGGAATAATAGGCTCCGTCCTAGTCAGACTTCACAGTCAACAAAATGTTAAGTAAAATAAATAGCCCTTGGTACACAAGCTGCTCTTTTTTCTCTCGCAAACTCTTACTTATACCTACAGCATTCCTTGCACCAGGTCATGACTGAAAACAGTTACACCTGCTTGATGGCAGGAGACACTATTCAGTCTCCCAAACTGAATTTCCCTAGCCTAGCACTCTACTGGATTTTGCTGCTTATACTAGTCTGTGGTCAATGGAGACCTTTTACTACCCTACTGATATCTCATACTACACTCTCTTCCCAACATATCATACCTTACAAGACTCCATAAAAAAGTTGACAGCAGGAGGAATCCAAATAAAGTGCAGCACGCCTAGCAATCCCCATTGTCCTTTACCACAGCAACAGTTTTGGGTCATCTATAAAATGGTAAATTCTGCTGCGGGTGCCAAATGATATAGCAGACACACTATGAATTCCGATGCCAAGACAGCCTTAGCAGACTACCAGTATTCACCACCATTTTATCTCAAAACACCCCTCACCAGCACATTCAGGGTCCGGTCTTTTAGCCAAGTATCTCGCCATGTCCTCAATTCAGTCCAAACACTTTTTAACCTACCCAATAATAAAGTTAGCAAAAAATTATGCAACTATTAAGGCCACTCTACCACACGCCCACATCCACAGCATCAAATGCCATTTCCCCCCTTAAACATTTTATCACCACATAGCATAACTGTTTAACCCCACCCCCCTTACTCCTCGTCCCCCACAACAGATCCCTAAACTAAACCCTGCATCCCGCAATAGTACAGTAATAGAAATATCGCAATTAAACAGCCTTCAGCAAGGAGAAACAGGACCATGCCTGTCTTAAATGACAGAAGGCATATAGGCTCGGCTCTCTTAATAGCAAAGATCAGAATATGACAATGGCAAGCAGCATGAACCTGGAAATGTTACTGATTTGTCCAAGTGTCACCCGCTCAGTCCCAAATGGGGATCAGTCTTAGGCCCATAAGGAATCTTTCTGGCTGTCAACAGCTGATCCAACAAGCGCAATCATGTTCAGATAGGCTCCTGGTGGACCTTGTGCATACTCTTGAAGGAGAATCTGGCCAGTCCAAGAAGGAGGTATAAGCATGTCCTGCAAACGAGTCTAGAGAAGGAGAGTATAGAGTCCGAGGTGTCTGAAAAAATGGCACCATTCTCTCTAGTTTGGAGATAGGCAGCAAAGGCGAGGATATAGTCTGCGCCGACGGGGCACTTGTAATCACAGGTATCGGTTCCTAAGAAGTCAGCACTGAAGGTGGAGCTGGAGCAATTAAGGACAGTGCCATAGTCGAGACAGTCTGTGCCGGAGGTAGCTTCAGCACAGAGGCCCTAGTTGCCACTGGAACGGTAGAAGGTATCCCAATAGAAGTCGGAGCAGAAGTCAAACCCATAGCAGTCAGAGCTGAAGAAGGGGCTCTTATGCTTAGAAGTCTTACTGTTGTCACCAGAAGGTGATCAGGGATCAGAATGTGGTCGTTTTGTGTGTTTAACTGGAGAGGTTGAAGCCTCCGACACAGAAATAGCCTCTACGAAAGGAGTAGGTAGAAGGCCTTTCAAGATTAACTTATTTTTTTGTTCGTTCAGCACCCACTGACTAAAGCTCTGACATATCTGACAAGGAGGTTCCACAGATAAATGCGAAACCCCCAGACAATAAAAACAGTCATCGTGACCATCACTGTTGGGGAGTTTACCATTGCAGGAAGTGCAATGTTCACACACACACACACACACACACACACACACACACACACACACACACACCCCCAAGACAATAAAAAACAGTCATCGTGACCATCACTGTTGGGGAGTTTACCATTGCAGGAAGTGCAATGTTCACACACACACACACACACACCCCCCCCCAAGACAATAAAAAACAGTCATCGTGACCATCACTGTTGGGGAGTTTACCATTGCAGGAAGTGCAATGGTTCACACACTATCACACACACACAGAAAAAGTAGGAAGATACCAGCGATGGTATCAAAAGACCACAACGGTAGAAGAGGGTGTTACCAACAATGGTAAAGAATTGCACAACTGGTAAAGCCAGAGAGAGAAGATTAGGCTATATGGAGAGCTATAAGAATAGAAAGGGTATACTGTTCTAGTAAAGTTACAAAAGTCCAATCACTCAAAAATATTTCACTTGGCTGGAGAGCTCGATGAAACGTGGCTAAATGGCTACGAGGCAAACTATTTGGAGATAATTGGGAGAAGGGGATTGTGAGAGTAGCAACTTATCACAAGAGTTTTTTGGTGTACGCAAGCTTGGTATTTGGCCAACATGGTTCCGAGGGCTCAGAATAAAACCCATCAGTGATGAATGGGAAGAAAATTAACAATAGAACTTACGATGGCACCAGAGTGTGCAATTCATAAAATGCAGAACAGTACTGCCCCAATCATCTCCTGCATACATAAAGCTAAATTTTAAAACTTGTAGCTTCCTTGAGCTTACATCAAGGAAGGGCAGGCAAGTTTAACCTCCGTAGCATTAGCATAAGTTAATATGTTTGTGGCCACAAACTAATGGGTGCACGGCTACATATGCTCAAAGGTGCCTCATTCAAGCCTATGGGCTTACCAGACGAACTATTTTAACATCACAACTAGAGAAAAAATATGGGGGGGGGGGGGGTCACTTCTTAATAGAAAGGTTACAAACTTTTTATTAAAATAGGCAAGGAAAATGCATTGTGGCACTTAATCAAACGCTGCAATATACATAGTAATCATCTTTAAAGTGATTTGCTGATGACTCATGTCAGTTATCTAAAAAAAAGTGCACAATCAAACCAGTTACAAGAGGAACACAATCCCACACTAACAAATAAAATGCCTACCTCATCAAAATTAAACTCACTGACTTTTCCTCAAAATTTGCTCAAATCTCAAATAACTTGAGATGTGTAAACTCTGCAGTTCGCTGTGTTCCTCAAAAGTGAAAGACTCAGCAAAGGTGAGACACAGCACAGAACTTAAACTGATGTTAACTCACTGCCCTTCAAACCATTTTCAGTTAGAGGAGTAGTGACTGAATCAACTTTCAACAACTGACTTCACAGCTACAAAGTGCAACTCAGTTCTCCTCTACTCAGAAAAGCACACCTAGCAGCACTGTGGCTATAGCCGTTAACTTTCTTAAAAATTTCTAACAACTGCATGCATTACCACAGCTGCACCGAAACTTCAGCAGCGGAACATCTGTATTACTACTGGCTTGGACGTTTTTTTTTAAACTTCTTAAGCCAGGTCAATGCTGAAAAGGTTTATTCTGGAGCAGCCCATATACCACATAATAAATCACGTTGGGATGGCAAAGCAGGCCAGTTTGATTGATAAAAATTATCTCAACAATAACCTGAAGAGGGAATGTGGTTAGCAACTTAGGAGTAAGCAGGGACACAAATGTATGCATGGCAAGGAACCAAAACCTGCCAACGTGTTCTAAAAAGAAAGTGAAGGAATAAAAGAAAACTTCAAAACGTGTCGCAAACCATGCCAACAGAAATGCCAAATCCGCTGGTGGACTGCTGGCAGGCAGATTCTTGACACCACATACAAATACATTTTTTCCCAGTCATCAATATAAAAATATTGTAAAAAAAAGTCTACACAAAAGCTCAGAACTCCAAAAGCACAATGAAAAGCAGAGCATTAACATCATAAATTCACAAAGCACTGGTCTTGTCAGCCTGCAATATTGGCAAGACTTGACAGCTTCCGTCTTTTCTCCACAGCCAACATTATAAACATTTTACAAGTGGTCCTAAAGGATGGTTACCAGCTGGTTACTACAAGTCTATACTGGAACACTCAACTTGCATGTTAACATCATCTTGTTGATATAACATATGAGACATAGCACTAAGACACATGGAAAACATTTACAAGAGACAAGTACAGTGTACATTGAAGGCAAAACAAGTCCCAAAAACCACAGCAGTAAGTGAACTGGGAACACCTGTATCAGAATACCTAAAGAAAGCAAAGTACAGGCATGTTCTGGTGGTTCAGTGTTTGAAAAAGGTAGAAAATAAACAAGAGAGCCATAAATAAGCTATACAACAGAAGGAGGAAGCTGTTACAGGATACCAGTTACAAGTGGAGTCCCACAAGGCTCAAGTCCTGGGACCTCCCTTGTTCGGCATATATTTCTCCGAGGTACAGGCTAACATGGGAGGACAATGGCTGACCAAGTTCGCAGATGACTGCAAAATGGGTGCCATAAATCGACTCACCGACTGACAAGCATCCTCCAAAAGGGTCTCACAGAGAGGGATAACTGGTGCCAGAGCCATGGCCTAAAGCTAAGTGCCAAAAAGTGCATAGTCATCTCCTTTGGGAAAAACAAAGTGCCCACAAATTACTACACAGGTGGTAATCCATTAAGTACGGAAGTAGTAATTAGGGATTTGGGGACCCAAGTAGATAGCAATCTCTCCTTTGACAATCACATTGCCAAAGTGGTTAGAAAGACCTTCTATGTAGCCCACCTTATCACAAAAGGGTTCACATCTAGATCATTGTGCCCCTCTACTCACTCATCAGGCCCATAATTGAATACAATGCCCCATTTGGGATGTACCTTACCAGACACCTACAGCAACTGGAAAGACCCCAAAAGTACCTCACCAAGACGGTCAAGGGACTCAAACAGATGCCCTACGCAGTTAGGCTAAAGAAACTCCAGCTCTACTCAGTTGCTTACTGCCTACTCAGAGGCGATCTGTGCCCGACGTATAAAGCCATGTCCAACCCAGAATTAATGGACAAGCTCCACCTCAGGAAATCCAAATCCCTTAGAGCTACACGCTCCAGGGACTTAAACCTCAGCACAGACATAAATAGGACATGCTGGGGGGACAGATTCATATCCCAGAGGCTCCTCTCACTCTGGAACAAAATCCCAATCCATGTTAGGCAGAGCCCCTCAATGACCCTCTTCAAGAGAAATCTTGACGAGTGGATGGGAGATCGTAGGTTTACCCTGGGATCTCTTCTGTGTCCCTACTAGACAGAGGCACAGTAAACTAACCTTAAAAGGGCTATCTTCTGTGACCTACTATACAGAGGCACAGTCAACTAATCTAAAAGGGTGGCGAAAGCTAAACACACTCTGGCTAGCCTTATAAATGCCCTTGGGCAGATAGCGTAGTATCAGCCTATGAACCAATATTAGAAGTCATAAGCAGAAAGGCAAACAAAAAAATGGTGTACACTATCTAGATGTGGAATACAGAGATACAATCCCATTACACAGGGTGTGGGCAAGACATCACTGCAGAGTACTTCAAGCTGAAATAAGTGAGGCAAACTGCCAAGAAAGGAACTCTGGTACAAAAAAAGAAGTTATGTACTCACCATAACGTTCCATCTGAGTAGGTAAACTTCATTTGTCACCAACCTGTGTGTTACGGATCTGAGCAGACAGCATACAAAGCAAAAGATTTGAGCTCCAAGCTCCTCCCCCTACCCATACTGCACTGCAACCTCCTTCCAATCCTTAGATTGGGTTTGCCACTCCATACATGACACCAACAAACTAACCTGAGACCCCTAAACCAAGGGCAAACCTCCAACTCGTGAACTCTGGACACAGAGTTCAGCAAAAAAACACCAAAGCAAGGGGGAAGGAGGGAGAGACGGTTGCTGGCAAATGAAGTTTACCTACTCAGATGGAATGTTATGGTGAGTACATAACTTCTTTATCTGAAGTAGTTAACTTCATTTGATCAGCAACCTGTGGGACAGAGTCCCCAGCTACCCGAAATCTTGGGAGGCCCTTAAGGAAGGATATCCCGGAGCACTGCAGAGCCAAAGGAAGCCCTTCCTCTAGACACCAAATCCAGTTTATAATAAACCAAGCTCTGTATGCTTGTAGGATACAAAGGTAAATCCACCTAGCCAGAGTCACCTTTGAAACTGGTTTCCCTAAAAGGGGCTTAGCAAAAGAAAGAAAACGTTGATCAGATTTGCGAAAGGCCGCCATCCTGTGCAAATAAAAACGTAACTGCCTGTGAACATCAAAGCAAATGAAGTTTGTATTCCCCCTTTGTTCTGAAAATTAGGGAAAAAGACAAGCAAATTAATAGATCGATTAATACTTGTCTCAGAAGCAACTTTAGGAAGAAAGGATGGATTAGTCCCGAGAGACACCCTGTCCTTATGAAACACAAGGTATGGGGGTTTCATGCAAAGAGCTTGCAGCTCAGACACTCTCCTTGCTGAAGTTATAGCTGCCAGAAAAGCAGTCTTCCATGACAAAAATTTGAAGTCAACTGCTGCCGAGGGCTCAAAAGTAGGAGCAACTAAGGCCTAAAGAACCACAGTCAGATCCCACGGCGGTGACGGATTCTTAATAGGGGGTCGCAGAAGAAAAGTGCCTTTCAAAAAGGTCTTAAATTCTGGCAGCAGCGAGGGAGCCTAAATTGTCCCCTACATGGAAATGAGAAATAGCTGCCAGCTGGACCTTCACTGTGGAGGAGCTGGCTCCTTGCTGGAAGATATGAGACAATAAGTCTAATACCGCTGGGATCGGAGCGGTAAAAGGATCTAGACTTCTCTGTGAAGCCCAAATAGAGAAGCATCTCCATTTGCTAGAATACATTTTCCTGGTGGAGAATTTGTGTGCCGCAACCAAGATAGATTTAACAGGAGAAGAGATACTGGGAGTCTTAGCAACTAGTGGAACTGGAGCAGCCAAGCTGTGAACTTCACTCTGTCCAGATTCGGAGGAAGCATTCCCAAGAGATGACTAACTAGATCCGGAATGGGATCCAAGATTCAAGGTGGAACATTGAGATGAGACCATAGGCAGGGGAACCAGACTTGACGAGGCCAGAATGAGGCTATGAAGATCAATCTGTTCCCCAACTGGCAAGCTTTCTGCAAGAACTTTATCATGAGCGGGGGATATGCATAAAGAAAACCGGATGGCAAAGCATGAACAAGAGCGCGTCTGGAGCTTTCCCCCCTCGGGGGGATTAGAGCAAAAAACTCGCTGCACTTCACATTGGAAGGCGATGTGAAGAGATCGCAGCAAGGCTGACCCCACTTGAAGATCTGTTCCGCTACCCAAGGGTTCAGAGACCACTCGTAAGAAGAAAGGATAATTCTGCTCAATTTGTCCGCCAAGATGTTGGACCGACCCAGAATATGCGTTGCTATCAGAAAGTGGTTGGTGGAGATCACCCATTCCCAGACTCTCATGGCTTCTCGACAAAGGGGATAAGACTTGGTTCCTCCCTGTTTGTTGATATACCAGACCACTGACATTGCCTGAATGGACAGCAATAGTTCCCAGAGGTAGATAAGCATGAAGGGTCTGCAACGCTAAAAGGACCACTCTCATCTCTAGGACATTTATATGCAGAACGGTCTCGTTTTGAGCCCACGTGCCTTGAACAGTCCTGCCCGAACAATGCCCCCCCACCCTAGTCGGGAGGAGTCCATGGTCACCGTGGCTTGGGGCGCACAAAAGGGACATCCCTTCTGCAAATTCTGAGATTGGAGTCACCACGTGAGAGCATTTCTGCATACACTGCTCAGAGGGATCGGAAAATCTAGAGGTTGATGAAGAATCTACCGCCGAACTTGCAACGTCCACTGTAAAATTCTCATATGCAGAAGAGCACAAGGGATCAGGTCGATAGCTGCTGCCATGGACCCTATGGCTCTCAGGACTAATTCTGCAGGGGGTGCAGGGGACTGCAGAAGCGCTAACACATGAAGTGTCAGGCTGTGTAGTCTGTCTGGGGTTAAGAATGCCCTGGCGAGAATCTATTCTCGCCCCTATGAAGTCTAACACTTGAACTGATTGAAGAGAAGACTTCTTTAGGTTTATGGTAATCCCTAGCCGAGGTGATATCCGGAGAAAGAAATCTCTGGCTAGTAAGAGTAGATGCCTGGTGGGGGCAGTGAGAAGCCAGTCGTCCAGGTACGGAAAGACCCGAATGCCCTGAAGTCTCAGGTGGGCCGCTACAACTGCCATGACCTTGGTGAACACCCTGGGGGGCTGTGGTGAGACCGAAGTGTAGGACCCTGAATTGATAACTGGCCCCTAACCAAAAGCGGAGGAACCTCCTGGATCGCCTGTCCATCAGAATATGGTAGCGTGCATCCTTGAGGTCTATCGCGCACAACCAGTCTTCCTCCTGCAGGAAGGGCAGGATGGATTGAAGCATGACCATCCGGAACGTTTCCTTACCAATGAACAGGTTCATTGTTGACAAGTTGAGAATCGGCCTTAGGTCCCCCGGCTTTTTTGGCACCAAAGAGATCCTTTAATAGATGCCTGATCTGGACTGGTCTGGGGGTACATGCTGGATGGCTATTTTTTCTAGTAGTTTTTGTATTTCTAAGGCCGTGGCCTCCCTCTGACTGGGTGGGACGTCCAGGAGGCGCCTTGTGTAAAGGGGCTTGTTTATGAGGGGAATAGAATAGCCTCTGGATGTTATTCGAAGCACCCAGCGATCTGCCGTGATGGACTCCAATCGGGCTAGGTGCATCGAAAAACACCCCCCCCCCCCGACTGCCTCCGGAGAGGATCAGTCGGGTAACCCTTCAAGGTTTTTGCGCAGGTCGCTCTGAAAAAGGTTCATGTGACCCGAAGTTCTTCACCCCCCACCTCTGCCTCTGGGCCGGCATCCACCTTGCCCCCCCCCTGCCTCTGGGGGAGGAGTTCTGAGTGTTCCGGGACTGCTGAGTTTTCTGGAACCACAGCTTTTTTGCCCTCGCTGGTTCCTGGAGAAGGACCTTTGTGGGTTAGAGAAGCAGATCCCGATGGCTGACAGCGTCTTTCTCGCTCTGGACAAGCGTATTGCAGACAGTCTTCCCAAACAGGGTGGAACTGTCAAAGGGCACTTTAGCGAAGGACACCTTGAAGGGTTCTGAGAAGTCGCAAAGACGGAGCCAGGCATGACGCCTTAAGGCAATGCCGGACCCGCTAGCCCTAGCGGTTCCCTCGGTGGCATGAGAGAGTAAACGCATGGACATACTGGAAATGGACTTGAGAGTGGCCATACAAGCCAAGAAGGTCCATTTATCCTCGGCAGACATGGACTCCGGGGAAACCTCTGCATACTCTTTCACGAGGTCCCGCTGCAGTTGAATTACATGGGCCAAGTAATTCAGCGCTCTTATAGTAAAGGTAGCTGAAGCAAAAGTCTGCTTTCCAAGACTGTACATAGCCCCGGGACTCCTTGTCTGAGGGGTGGACCGAGGAACTTTCTTGGGAGAGCTCCTTTTTTGTGGCCACCACCACCACCACCATGGCATCAACCGGGGAATCTTTGTTCCAAGAAGCTCTGCCAGTGGACTCTGTATTTTGTCAGGTCTTTTGGGTATACTCAGTGTCCGGTTCCCTCCAAGCTCTGGTGGTGATAAGGTCCACCAGAGGGTCGGGGGGGGGCACCCAAGAGGTAGATGGGCCTGTATCGAATGCCTCCAGAAATATAGACTCGTCAGAAGAAGGTTTTTGGGCGGACCCCCCTGCCAGATTTCCATAATGTCTCCAAAGGAGACGTGAACCTTCCCCTTCCTCCAAGTCTGTATCCTCGGTGAGGGACTCAGGGGAGTCCAAGTGCCTCCTCTAACGTTGGCGTTCGTGAGGTACTTCCTCGGGTGGACTCTCAAATGGTTTCTTGTTCCTCCAAGGGAAGTGTCTGAGGCGCAATGGATGCAGGCTGTCCCTGGGGGGACTGGATGACGGAAGACAAACCCAACTGCGAGGGAGCAGGGATGAACCCCAATGTCAGAGTGAGGGGTCTTGATCCTCCAGAGAGAACCCTCTCCACAATGAATGCCAAGGGAGACCCGGCCTCCCAGAAACTGGTAGCCAAGACCCTCGGATCCATAGGGATCGGAGCCGAAGCTGGAACAGTCAGACCTGAAGGGACGGTATGCCCGACCACAACACAGCCGATGGGCCTCAGATCAGAGGGGATGAGTGTGTCAACTCCCGGCTCCGAGAGCTCGGATCCAAAAGTGGATCAGACAGACTTGAGGGCATGGCCGGTGTCGAGGCCGAAGGCACCATCGGCGCCGACCCCCTGACTTCAGGGCTCCTCGGATCCATAGACTCCGATATCTGATGGCGGATCGGAGAAGGAGCTATTGGGGCGAAAAAAGGAGTTAAACTCCCTGCAGCGAGCCAGCGAGTAGCCAGCAATACCCCCATCTGCATTTCAGTTTGTGAAAAACGTGGTGAATGGAGCCAAGGAGAGGATGGCCTGGCAACTTTTACTGGAGACAAGATTACTTTAGCGGGAGGGGCCGTTGGATCTAACTCGGCCTGTCGCTTGCGGCCCCTCTCTCTCCAGCTCTATCCTTATACATGTCTCTCTGTATTCCCTGTGCATTTCTTTAATCTTCTTGGTCTCTCTCTCTTCCCCTGTGGTAAGGTGGGAGGGTGAGTCCCAGACAGGTGAGAAGGGCCAGAAGGCTGAACAGCCACAGCCGTGGCTGGTAAGGAAGCTGAAGAAGAAGAGGCAGAAGTTGATTCTGTGGGTAGAAGACCCGCCAGAATCAACTTATTCCTGCGATCCCGCAGGGCTCAGGGGTTGAAGGCCACACAAATCTTGCAGCCAGAAGACAAACGGGCCACCCCCAAGCAAACTACACACAAGAGTGTGACCATCAGCTGGAGACAGCTTGCGGCCACACACTGTGAACTTAGATCAAGTCACTTTCTGACATCCTAGAGAACACACACACACAATGGGCAGGAAGGGAGGCCTACACCAACTGAAAGTTTTCAACTTTCAAACAAGAAGTAATGATTTACCTCAAAATTATCAAAAATGGCACACACAAACCAAGTTTTAAAGAGAAAACCCTGACACTTGCCTGGAGCTCAAGAATCCCATGCTAGCGAAGCCGCGGCAAATGAAATCCGGAGATTGGAAGGAGGTTGCAATGCAGTATGGGTAGGGGGAGGAGCTTGGAGCTCGGAACTTGTGCTTGGTATGCTGCCGGCTCGATCCGTAACCCACAGGTTGCTGATCAAATGAAGTCAACTACTTCAGATACTACAATAAGCTTAAAGGAAATGTGGGACTGCTGAAGACTGACGAGCTACATCTAGAAATGTGTGGGATGATGCAACAGTCACCAAAACCATCATCACATGAGCCAACCAGAAATCCTGGTTGATGAGAGGGGTGTACGAACTACTGAAAGAAAGGAATTAAAGCCTTCAGGTCTGGAGACTGGGAAGCCCTCAGAACAGCCAGAGCAAATCTGAACAAGGGAGTGAGGGAAGAAAATGCACCTATTGCAGAAAGATCCAGAGCTACTTCTCTGACCAGAAAGACCTCAGGCACCCATGGCAGGGTATCCAGTCCATAACTGACTACAGACCCCTATTCTTCACAATGTGAAGACAACAAGGAATCTCTTAAGCTGAATGTCTACTTCAGCAAATTTGAGAAAGGGAACACAACAGCAAAGAAAATGCCCATCAGCCATGAGAAAACGCTCACCCTCAACCCAGCTGATGTCCATAGAGCACTGTGCATAGTTAACAAGAGAAAAGCAGCTGGGTCTAGGGCACATGCTCAGGGACTGCTCAATGCAACTAACAAATATCCTAATGGATATCTTCAATAACTGAGTCAGCAAATAGTTCCAAAATGCTTCAAAGATACAGCAATCATTCTATTACCAAAGTTGTCTCCACCATCTTGCCTAAATGACTACCGCCCTGTAGCTCTCACCTCCACAGCGATGAAGTGTTTTGAAAGGCTGGTCAAGGTCTGCATGCTGATTTTGACCCTCTGCAGTTTGCTTACAGAGTAAACCGCTCTATGGTAGATATTCAAGCACTCCCATCTATTGCTGGAACACCTTGAGAATAAAAACATGCGAGGGTGCTATTCATGGACTTCAGCTCTGCTTTTAAACACGGTCATCCCTCTTCACCTGGTAATGAAACTACTACAACTAGGCGTTAAACACGCCACTTTGTAACTGGATTCTTGACTTTCTCAGACAGACCTCAAAAGTGTGCATAGGAAATAACTCCTCAGATTCACTCAAGTGAGTTCCACAAGAATGTATACCAAAGCCCCTTGCTGTTCACCCTGTTAACATGTGATTGTACAGCCAGGTGCAATATAAATCATGTCATCAAGTTTGCCGATGACAACGGTGGTGGGACTCATCAGTAATGGCGATGAAACATTGGAACAACTGATCACCTGATGTGGAAATAACTCCGCACTAAATGTGAAGACAAAAGAGAATAGTGGACTACAAGCATAATCACAAGGAACATTCTCCCCTCACCATCAATAGGGAAACAGTTGAAAGAGTGAGAAGCATGAAGTTTCTGGGAGTGCACATCGAAGAGGACGTGTCTTGGAACACAAATACAAAAGCCATAGTCAAGAAAGCACAACAGAGATTGCACTTTTTAAGAAGGCTGACAAGAGCGAATTTCCCACTGACAGTTCTCACTACCTTCTACAGAAGTAGAATAGAAAGTATCCTGACGAACCACCTCGTAGTATGGTATGGAAGTTGCTCTACCTCTGAGCACAAATCCCTCCAGAGAGAGTGGTGAAGACAGCCGAAGGGATCATCAAGACCACCTATCCATGTCTTGTACTTATCCAGATGTCTCAGCAGGGCCAGAGGAATAATTAAAGATTGCACTGACCCTGCTTGCATACCGTTCCTGCATCTATCATCCGGAAAGAGCTTCCGAAGCATATGTTGCAGAACTACGAGATTCAGGAACAGCTTCTTCCCTAATGTCATCAGGCTGCTGAACTCCACCACTACACTCCATGACATCCAAATGAGTCAGTAGAAACGGTCTCACATTATGCAAGAACGTGGTTACCAGTCTCACCTAATACTTAGTGCAATATTCACCATGACTAACTTATAGGCCATCTAGGGCAGTAGCAATGCAGTAAAACCTCTTCTTTCAGTGCAATACCTGCAAATTCGTAAATTAACCACAACGCAATATTCCAAGGCTCACAACGCAATACTCCAATGTCTTAACCAAGTACCTATGTAATACCAAAGTCTCATGCAAGTTCGACGAGTGTTAAAATGAGGTTCTAGTTGCGTGCAATATTAGTAGGTCTACTTGCAAGTCTGATGTAATAGCCAAGTGTTACATGTGTAAACGTCTGTGAAAATAGTTTATACGTTGTCTGCACATTGAGTGGAGACACGAAATTTCGTTCAGGTTTGCACTTGTGTGATTTCTGAATGACAAAGTTTACTTTGCCATTAAAGGGAAACAACAGATAAAAAGATCAGCAAGGATCAGATAGGGCCATAGAACTTGAACTGGAAAAGAAAATGGCAGGGAAAACAGAAAAAAAAATGCCTTGTGTGGCAAATGTAAACAGCTACATAAAAATAGATTTCGGCATGGATAATGGTAGCCTGGAAAGTCGAGACGGTAAAGTCGAAGCAGCAGATTTGGCTACAGAAAAAGTCCAAATTCCGGAATAAAACCAAAAAGACTGGCGAGGCCGATGAACGTACTGATAGAAATGTTGGGTATGCGCATTATATATACTTTTATAGTCCAGCCTAGACTACAGTCATTCTGCTACAGTTTGCCTTGACCTTTTTGACCAGGGTTGTGACTGAAAAGGATCTCCACTAACTAAAGGATCTCCACTAACTACACAGTAGGTTAAAGTAGGAGGTAGAAGGGAGCCGACAAGCAGCTACAATGGAAAGCTGCAGGTAACAAAGTACTTCCCAGTGATGAACTGTCTTCTCTGTTCAGACTTGTTCATAGGTTCATACTAGGCTACCTGCCCTAGGGCATTTATAAGCCTAGCCAGAATGTATTTGGCTTTCGCCACCCGTTTTAAATTTATTTTGCTATGCCCTTTTTCGAGGTTAGTATACTGTGCCTCTGTCTAACGGTGACAGAAGTGATACCCGGGGTAAACCTATGATCTCCCATCCACTCATCAAGATTCCACTTGAAGACAGTCAACGAGGGACTCTGCCTAACCTGGACTGGGATTTTATTCCAGAGTGAAGGGAGCCTCTGGGTTATGAATCTGTCCCTCCAGCATATCCTATGTATTTCAGTGCTGAGGTTCAAGTCTCTCGAGCGCGTAGCTCGATTGGATTTGGATTTTCTGAGGTGCAGCATGTCCATTAATTCCGGGTTGGACATGGCTTTATACGTCAGGCACAGATCGCCTCTGAGCAGGCGGTATGCCACTGAGTAGAGCCAGAGTTTCTTTAACCGGGCAGCATATGGCATCTGTGAGCCCTTTGATCCTCTTGGTGAGGAACTTTTGGGGTCTTTCCAGTTGCTGCAGGTGTCTGGCAAGGTACATCCCAAAAGGGGCATTGTACTCAATTATGGGCCTGATGAGGGATGAGTAAAGAGGCACGATGATCTCCCCTGATCTAGATGTGAATCCCTTCATGATTAGGTGGGCTATATAAAATGTTCCTCTAACCACTTTGGCCACGTGGTTGTCAAATGAGAGATTGCTATCAACTTAGGTCCCTAATTACTTCCTCTGTACTTAATGAAATTACCACCTATGTGGTAATTTGTGGGCACTTTGTTTTTGCCAAAGGGGATGACTATAAACTTTTTGGCGTTTAGCTTGAGGCCATGGCTCTGGCACCACTTGTCTGTTTCTATGAGGCCCTTTTGGAGGATGCTTGTGTCGGCTGGAGAGTCGATTATGGCGCCCAGTTTGCAGTCATCTGCGAACTTGGTCAGCCACAGTCCTTCCGTGTTGGCCTGTACCTCCGAGAAATATATACCAAACAAGAGAGGTCCCAGGACTGAGCCTTGTGGGATGCCACTTGCAACTGGTTTGGAGTCTGACATGGCTCCAGCAATTCTAACCATGTGGGTTCTGTCCTTGAGCCAGTTTGCAACCCATCTAGCGACATAGGGGTTTATATTTAAGCTGGTGAGCTTATCTATAATGCCTGAGCGGGATATTGTATCGAAGGCTTTTGCGAGGTCCAGGTAGGCTGTGTGGACCACCTTCCCCTCGTCAATGGCCTTTGTGACTGTTTCAAAGAAATCGACCAGGTTTAAGAGGCAGGACCTGCCCTTAAAGCCGAACTGGGTAGGATCCAGTGTCTGTAGGTCACCAATATCTTTATTTATGAGGTCCATGATGATCCTTTCCATAGCTTTGCAGACCAAGCTAGTCAGGCTTATGGGGATAGTTTCCAGGATCCGTTGAGGGACCACATTTATGGAGAGGGACCACTGTTGCTGTACGCCACTCTTTGGGTACATATCCTGTAGTAAGGCTGAGACTGAACAGTAGTTTTATGTTTGGGTTTAGCTCTTCTTGGAGTTCATGTAGGACGCAGCCCGGGACACCGTCTGGTCCCATTGATGCTGTGTTTTTTGCTTTGGAGAGGGCGGCTCTTACCTGAGCATCTGAGATGTCAGGGCAACAGCACTCTGCTGGGATAGATATTTGCCCTTTTGGTGGTGGTGGAGGGGGGGGGTTTGCACTGAACCCGTCAGCTAGGATGTTGGCAAGGACTGTGGGTTCGGTGTATTTTTTGTCATTTTGGACTAATTCTGAGCATATCTGGGAATTCCCACCCAGGTTCCTAACATAACTCAAGAAAGCCTTGTGATTATCCTTAGTGTCCTGTGCAATTTTTCTTTCGAAGCTGGCCTTAGACGATTTTATGAGTGCCCGTAGTTTTTTGCTAATACTTATCAGAGATGCCTTCCCTTTTTGGGATTTTGCTCTATCATGTAGTAGCTTCCTCCTTCTATTGTATAGTTTTGTTTATGGCTGGGGTCCACCAGACAGGACGTCTGCCTTTGGAGGATTGGGTCTTGGTTTTATTTGGGATTGCATGAAGGTGGTGTTCACAGAATGCGTTTATAAAAGGATTCTGCGGTCTGGGCCGTATTTTCCACAGGCCTGGGGGCTTTGAAGGATTCCACCTCGGTTTTGAGGAGTGTGAAATTTGCTTTAGAGAAGTTTTTCACTGTGGTTTTCTGGGCAGGGGTGGGGTCGGGATGTGAATATCCAGTGAGATTAGTTTATGGTCTGATCTTACCAGTGAGGGATACACTTCTGGTCTGGAGCATAGAGTCCCCATGTTGGTGATGATCAGGTCCAGTATGTTTTCCCCTCTTGTGGGAGTGGTAACAAGTTGTTCTATAGCATTTGAGTTTATAAATTCTAGGAACCTTTGGGCTAGGGTGTTGGAGCTAGAGTAATGCTCCCAGTCTATGTTTGGGTAGTTGAAGTCACCCAATATAATGGTGTTTGGAGAGACCTTCATATTTTCCAGTGTTCTCAGGAAGGCCGAGTGGGGATCCTGGGTTTGGGAAGGTGGTCGGTAGCAGGCTATAAACTGGAAGGCAGTTTTACCCACTGGTTAGTTGCACATGGACAGTCTCTGATGCTTCGTGCTGTGCCACCAACCTGGAGGTGTGGGTATCTTTGACGAATATTGATACTCGCCCTCCTTTTGTGGTTCGGTCCAAGTTTGGGGGCCGAAAAGCATGGTATGAGGTATAACCTGGTAGTGCTGGGGTGCTCTCGGGAGCCTTAAACCAGGTTTCGGTTACTGCACAGATATCGATGTTCTCCATGCTACGGAGAGTTTCGAGTGCGTGCATCTTGAGGTTTAGACTTATGGCATTGAATAGCATTACTCTGTTTCTTATCCCTTGTGATACCTATGGAGGTGGGTTTGTCTTTTGAGCCTTGCCTAAAAAAGGCACTATGGGGGTAGCAAGAGCCTTTGCCAATATCCGAAAGCCAAGGGGTGACAGGTGCAAGCCGTCCCTAGCAAAGCACCGTGGCTTGTCGAGCACGTCATCCCAGGCTGACAGGCATTGGATCCCCTTTGAATGACACCAATACTTAAGCCAATTGCTGAAATTGATCATCTTGTCTTCATATTGTGGCATCATCCTTGGTGAGGGTAAGATGCTACTCAAGGTCAGGGTCATACCGGCCTGGGCTACGTGCTCAGAGAGCTCCTCTATGTCTCTTTTCATGTAGCCCAGGGAGGTACGTCTCAGGTCATTCACACCAGCATGGACAATGACAGAGTCATATTTGTTCTTGCCTTGGAGTGACCCAAGTGCTTGTGTTATGTGGCAAATCCTAGCGCCCGACAGGCAGCTCACCGTGACCTTCTTGTTCAGCCTGGTGAGCAGGACGTCAGTGTGCCTGATGATAGAGTCACCTATTACAAGTGTATCAAGTGTATTTAGCCTTAAGGGCTGTGACTGTTCGGCACACTGGCTTTGTGAGCTATGTGTTGCACGTGTTTTGTTTTGGGGTGGCGGTTGCTTGGGTGTCTGCTTTGGAGGTCTCTGCTGCTTAGGCAGACTTTTAGAGCCTCAGAGTATGCTTTTGCCTGTTTATGTGTTTGGTTTGCTGTCGTGGTAGGTCTATGTGAGACTGGAATTGTAGTGAGTGTGGTTTCTTTCTCCTCCTGACTGGTTACGCCAGTACTGAGTTGAGAGAGCTTAGCCTCCAGTTTGGCTATATGGTTGCATCTCTCACATGTTGGAATTTGTTGGGAGGAGGAGAGGGTTTGTCTGTGTACATGAGGCAGTTGTAACATTGCCTCAAGATTCCCAGACTCACCAGCTGGACCGGAGAGGAGACTGACAACTGACCTTTGGACATGCTAGAATAGTATTGGTAATTCCTTTATAATTGACAAAAAAGGGCAATGGGGAACAAGGTACTCAAGGGGAGTTTGTGAGGGTGTAGTGCTTTTAATTTTTTTAGTGCTGACTTAGTGAGCAAGTGCCAGGTAACTTAAATGCAAAAATGACAAACAGTAACTTTCAAGTGAAACAAGGAAG
Source organism: Protopterus annectens (assembly GCF_019279795.1). Taxonomy (NCBI): domain Eukaryota; kingdom Metazoa; phylum Chordata; order Ceratodontiformes; family Protopteridae; genus Protopterus; species Protopterus annectens. The sequence continues at coordinate 62,134,851 of NC_056747.1, forward strand.
TAAGTACAGGAAGCAATGTAGATATCACTAGGGATCCACAGAAGCGCGGAAAAGCTGCGTTTTAGGTGAAATTAGAAGTTATGTACTCACCATAACGTTCCATCTGAGTAGGTGACTTCATTTGGATGCAACCTGTGGGTATCGGATCCGACCTCGGATCCGAGCCGGCATTTCAAAAGCTTAGGCTCCGAGCTCCTAGCTCCTCCCTCTTACCCATAACCCCTTGCCAAGCCCTGACTGACCTCAGATTGAGTTTGCCTAAATAATACTGACTACAGTACCTGAACAAAGCATAAATACTCGCTCTATAAAGGTCAGGGGGATGGAGGGGGGGATGGTTGCATCCAAATGAAGTCACCTACTCAGATGGAACGTTATGGTGAGTACATAACTTCTAAATCTGAAGTAGGCAGACTTCATTTGTCTGCAACCTGTGGGACAGAGTCCCCAGCTACCTGAATCTTGGGCCGTCATGGAAGGATGTTCCGAGCACCGCTGAGCCAAAGGATGCTCTTCCCCTGGAAACAACATCCACCTTATAATGAGAAATAAAGGTATGAGGCGAGGCCCAAGTAGCTGCCGTGCAGATATCATCCAATGACACACGGGACTTAAAGGCGGCTGACGTGGAGACTGCCCTAGTAGAATGAGCCGTAACCCTCTGAGGAGCAGGTCTACCTGAAGTGTCATAAGCCTGCAGAATACAATTAGCAATCCACCTCGATAGTGTGACTTTAGAAACTGCTTTACCCAAAGCAAATTTAGCAAAGGAGACGAACAGCTGATCTGATTGCCTGTGACCAGCTGTTCTGTGAATATAAAATCGTAATTGTCTATGAACATCCAAGGAATGCAATTTGTATTCTCCTTTGTTTGAGTACTTGGGAAAAAACACAGGTAAATTGATTGATTGGTTGATATTAGATTCTGAAGAGACCTTTGGAAGAAAATATGGATTGGTCCTGAGGCACACCCTGTCTGGAAAGAAGGAAAGGTAAGGCGGCTTGACGCATAGAGCCTGAAGTTCAGACACTCTTCTGGCGGAAGTGATAGCTACCAAGAAGGCAGTCTTCCAGGAGAGGTACTTAAGGTCTGTAGAAGCTGCAGGCTCGAAGGGAGGGGCAGTAAGAGCTTGCAGAACTAAAGATAGGTCCCAAGGTGGTACAATCTCTTTGACTGGAGGCCTCAACAAAAAAATCCCTTTAAGAAAGGTTTTGCACAATTTCGCCGTCATGAGGGGAGCTGTCTCATGACCAATGTGATAATGAGAAATGGCTGCCAATTGTACCTTAATCATGGAAGAACTTGCCCCTTGATGAAAGAGGTCTGTTAAAAAATCCAGCACTGCCGACATAGGTGCTGAAAAAGGATCCAAACTTCTCTGAACCGCCCAAATAGAGAATCTCTTCCATTTACTCCGATAAACCTGCCTAGTGGAAGGTTTATGAGCTGCCACTAGGATTGCCTTGACCGGTGACGAGATACCGGGAGTCCTAATCAAGGATGGAACTGGAGCAGCCAAGCTGTCAATTTCAGGGTGCGTAGGTTGGGAACCGAAATTCCCAGAGGGTGGGAGATGAGATCCGGAATCGGATCCAGAATCCAGGGTGGATTGATTTTGTGAGACCATACAAAGGGGAACCAGGGTTGACGAGGCCAGAACGGGGCAATGAGAATCATTCTGCTCCCCAAACTGTTGGCTTTCTGCAGAAGCCTCTGCATCAGAGGTAGTGGAGGGTAGGCATAAAGGAGACCGGGAGGCCAAGCATGCACCAGCGCATCTCTCGGGAATTCCCCTGGTGGGGGAAGCAGAGTGAAGAAATTGTCGCATTTGGCGTTTGAGTGAGAGGCAAAAAGATCGCAACAGGGTTGCCCCCAAACGGCAAAAATCTTCTTCGCTACCTGAGGATTGAGAGACCACTCGTGAGGTGAAAGAATGGTGCGACTGAGTTTGTCCGCAAGGATGTTGGATTTTCCCGGAATGTGCATTGCTACCAGAAAGCGTTTGGTGGAAATTGCCCATTCCCAGACTCTCATGGCCTCTCGACAAAGGGGATAGGACCTGGTTCCTCCCTGTTTGTTGGATGTACCAGACTACCGACATGTTGTCTGTCTGAATCGCAATAGTCCCTGAAGGAAGAACGTGGTGAAGTGCTTGCAACGCTAGGAGCACAGCCCTCATTTCCAGGACATTTATATGCAACGACGTCTCTGTGGAGTTCCACGTGCCTTGGACAATCTTTCCCGCAGAATGCCCCCCCCACCCGAGGCAAGAAGCGTCCGTGGTCACTGTGGCTCGGGGAAATGCTGCACAAAAAGGTCTCCCTGTCAGAGGCTCCGGAGATAGAAGCCACCAAAGAAGGGAATCCTTGCATGCTTTGCTGACCTCTATCGGAGAGTTGAGAGAGGAACAGAGAGGGGACCACTGAACCTGAAGGGTCCATTGAAGAACCCGCATGCGTAAGCGCGCATGAATAAGAAGCGGGATAGCTGCCGCCATCGAACCTAGGGCCCTCAGGACCGAAGCTGCTGTCGGAAATGGTTGCAGGACCGCTGCGACATGACACTTCAGGTTGGCAATTCTGTCTGGAGTGAGGAAGGCTCGCATTGACCTGGTGTTTAGCCTTCCTCCTATGAAATCTATAACTTGTGTGGGGTGCAGTAAAGATTTCTCCCAGTTGACAGTGATGCCCAGCCTTGGGGCTATACGAAGAAAGTAGTCCCTGGCTGAGCACAGAAGATGCCTTGATGATGCCGTCAGGAGCCAGTCGTCCAGGTACGGAAAGACCTGTAATCCCTGGAGCCTCAGGTGGGCCGCTACCACCGCTAGAACCTTGGTGAACACCCTGGGGGCTGAGGTGAGACCAAAGGGGAGGACCCTGAACTGATAATGACTGGCTCCCAGCCGTTAGCGAAGAAACCTCCTAGACCGTCTGTCTATGCGAATGTGGTAGTGCACGTCCTTGAGGTCGATGGAGCACATCCAGTCGTTCTCCCTCAAGAGGGGGAGTATAGATTGAAGGGTGACCATCCGGAACTTTTGCTTGGTTACTGACAGGTTCAGCAGGGAAAGATCTAAGATCGGTCTTAAGTCCCCGCTTTCTTTGGCACTAAAAGAACCTGGAGTAAAACCCTGACCCGGTTTGATCTGGGGACGCACTGGATAGCTCTTTTTCTAGCAGCTGTTCGATTGATAGCTGCCTCCCTTTGGTCGGGTGGAACATCTGGGAGGCTGCGAGATCTGGGAACTTTGTACAGGGGAATTGTATAACCTCTGGATATCACGCGAAGCACCCAACGGTCTGATGTGATGGACTCCCAAGAAGTTAGGTGCCTCGAACGCCCGACTGCCTCCAGAGACGGACAGCCGGGCAACCCTTCAGGGCTGCTGCGTGGGCCTATCAGAGAAGGGTTCTCTGGACCCAAAGTTTCTAGGAGCCCCCCTGCCTCTAGGACGGCGACCCCCCTGTCCTCCTCTGCCACAGGAGGACTGGTTATCCGGAGCAGGCTGGGACTGCTGCGACTTCCGGAACCACATCTTCTTCTGTCCCTTTTGGTTCTTCGAGAAGGACCTCTGGGGAGCTGAGAAGCGGACTCCGACGGCAGACAGCGTCTTCCCGTCCTTCTCGCTCTGGACCAATGTTTCGCGAACAGTTTTGCCAAACAAGGCAGAACCATCAAAGGGGGCATTCGCGAAAGTTGCCTTGAAGGGCTCTGCGAAATCACAGTGGCGGAGCCAGGCCTGCCGCCTCATGACTAGGCCTGCTCCGCTGGCTCTAGCGGCTCCCTCGGTAGCGTGAGAAAGTAGCCGCATAGATGTGTTAGAAACTGCTCTGAGAGTGGCCATTCGGGTGGAGTATACCTGATTGTCCTCACCCGACATGGACTCTGGGGGAGAAGCAGCGTATTCTTTAATCAAATCCCGCTGCATCCTGATGACGTGTGCCATGTAGTTCAGCGCTCTCAAAGAGAAGGTTGCTGAACTGAAAACTCGCTTCCCAATGCGACCCATCGAGCGGGACTCCTTGCCCGGAGGATGCATAGAGGGACTCTCCTGGGCCAATTCCCTCTTGGTGGCTGCAGCCATCATCATGGCATCTACTGGGGGGCCCTTGCTCCAGTGAGTGCGGTCCGCCGGAGGGGAAAGGATACGGTCAGGACGCTTGGGTACAGGCTCAACGGTGTCCGGATCCTTCCACGCTCTGATGGAAATAAGGTCCACCAGAGGATCGGCAGGAGGGGACACCCAAGAGGTAGATGGGCCCGCCTCGAATGCCTCCAAGAACACAGACTCGTCTGAGGAGGCCTTGGGGGCAGACCACCCCCCCTGATCCTCAACATTTCCATTATGTCTCCAAATGAGACGTCTTCAGGGGGTGACCTTGGGGAGCCTTCTCCTTCATCCAAGTCTGTGTCTTCGGTAACGGACTCGGGGGAGTCCATGTGCCTCCTTTTGCACTTACGCTTCCGAGGTACTTCTTCGGGGGGGCTGTCCGAGGAGTACTCTTCCGCAGCTGGATGTTCCAAGGGAACTACTTGGGACATCGAGGCGGGCTGTCCCTGGGACCGGCTGGTGGGAGCCTGGCCCAACTGCAAGGGAGTGCGGGATGGAGCCGTAGCAGGGACCGGGGGTCCGGAAGTCCTCAACAGTGCCCTTTCCACTACGAAGGCAGAGGGGGAGCCAGCTTCTCTAAACCCCGAGCCGACCCCACTCGGATCCGGCCTTGCGGATCGGAGCCGAGATCGTCGGATCCGAGAGACCGGTGTGCTCCGACCTAGACGGAGCCGAAGACACACCAGCTCCCTCGGATCCGAGGCTCGGTCCTCGGCTCCGAGAGGTCGGGTCCGAAGTACCCGAAGCACTCAAGGGATGGGACGGATCCGAGGTGCGCCGACCTATCAGATCCAACCCACCCCCGGATCCAACTCTGCCCGGCGCCGACAGCTCCGAACCCATGGTGTGGGTCGGAGAAGGAGCCAATGGGGCAAAAAAAGGGGTCGAAGCCCCTCCCGGATGGGGGGGGGGCTAGGAGCACTCCCATTTGCATTTGGGCCTGGATGAATTAAAAAAAAAACGAGAAAAAATTAAGAGTTAAAGTTTTTGAAAATTTTCCTGTCAGAAAACTTATCTGCACTAGGAGCTCAAGGAATCCGTCGCAACTTGAAAGCGGCAAACGAAATCTGAGGTCAGTCAGGGCTTGGCAAGGGGTTATGGGTAAGAGGGAGGAGCTCGGAGCCTAAGCTTTTGAAATGCCGGCTCAGATCCGAGGTCGGATCCGATACCCACAGGTTGCAGACAAATGAAGTCTGCCTACTTCAGATTTAACGTTTCAGGGAAATAAGCAAACAACAAGCATACAAACAAAGCTAGATTCAGCAGGCCTGGATCTAGTCTATGCTACAGCAAACAAGGTGTACCAATTTCAGTAAGAAACAGTTCAAATATGCAGGCACTATAAGCCTTTAACCAGAAATTCCCAGCTCAGAAGGGCAGAGTCCAGCCTCTCCTCCCACAAGAATGCACTGGCTTTTTCAACTTTTTGTGCCTTTCGACTACTGTTTCTGATTGTTTTATCAAAGTTTGCACTGTTTTTACTGTGTTTATAAGCTAAAACTGTTTACTGCACTTGCTAGTTTAAGTTTTGCCTAAAAGTTAAACTACAGGCTAATACACTCAAGTGTACTAGCTTTTGATAGCATTTAGTCGAAAATCATAGCATTTATTGTGTTTTCTGCTTTTCTGTGAAAAAACTTGAAAAAAACAAAAAAAAATATCCTTGTTTTCCATACTTTCCTAACTAGTGTTCCAGAGACCAGATTTTGCTGATCCCTGGGCTTTGTCTTGGTTCCTGTGTTTCTCCATTTTCCTTGTTTGGTCAGGGGGAAGTTTCTTTACTCACCAGTGAGAGTGGGGAGTACTGAGCTGCCTGTTTGTCAAAGGAGTGGTTTAAGGCAGTAACTTGTAGTCTATTGGCCATTTTGGGTCATTTCCTGTCTTTTCCAGCCCCCTGCTATAAAGCGCGTTTTAGCGCGGAGTTGCCACTGTTGCACACTAGGGCAGCGCCAGTTAAGCAGGTTTAAACTATTCGGGCTACCTAAAGTCCACTCTTCAAATTTTCCCTTAAAACTACCTTCCTCGAACTATACTACTGATCTAATCAGCGTATCCTACAACTAAAAAGATCATCTCTACTTGACTCCAAGTAGACTATTCTCTATCTGTTAAACCTAGCACTTGCTCCTACAGTACTTATTACCTTGATACGGCACTCTTGTCATAGATAGTACCCCAAAAGGCAAACCCCCATTTCTCGGTCACCCACGTCCCCGGAATCTTTTTAAAGTTTTTTTGTCTATTCCTTCTAGCATGTCGAGGGATCAGTTGCTAGTGTCCTCTCCTGCTCAGCTGGTGAACCTGGGAATATTGAGGCAATGTTACAATTGCCTCATGTACACAGACAACCCTCTCCTCCTCCCACAAAACACAAATACATGCGAGAGATGCAACTATACGGCCAAACTGGAGGCTGAGCTCTCTCAACATAGGACTGGCAAGACCAGTCAGGAGGAGAAGGTTACCACACACACTATAGACCCAGTCTCACAAAGTACCATCACAACCTCAAATCATACACATAAACACACAAAGACATACTCGGAGGCTCTGATCAAAAATCTACCAAAACAGCAGAGGCCACCAAAGCAGACACCCAAACAACCACCACCTCAGAACACAACACCTGCAACACATAGACCTCACAGTCAGAGTGTCAAACAGTCACAGCCCTTAAGGCCAAACACAATGCCAGACACACTAGTCATTGGTGACTCCATAGTCAGACACACTGACGCCCCGCTCACCAGACTGAGTAAGGAGAAGGTCACAGTAAGCTGCCCGTCGGGCGCTAGAATCCGCCACATAACGCAAGCACTCAGGTCTCTCAACAGCAGGTACAAATACGACTCAGTCATTGTCCACGCTGGTGTAAACGACCTGAGACGTACCTCCTTGGACTACATGAAAAGAGACATTGAGGAGCTCTCTGATTATGTAGCCCAGGCAGGTATGACCCTGACCTTGAGCAGTATCCTACCTTCACCAAGAATGATGCCACAATACAAAGATAAGATGATCAGCTTTAACAATTGGCTTAAACTCTGGTGTCATTCAAAGGGGATCCAATGTCTGTCTGCCTGGGATGACATGCTGGACAAGCCACGCTGCTTCGCAAGGGACGGCTTGCACCTGTTACCCCTGGGATTCCGGATATTGGCAAAGGCTCTTGCCACCCCCATAGTGCCTTTTTTAGGCAAGGCTCAAATTCTAAACCTACCACCCTAGAACACAAAAATGGAAAAAAGCTAAGGGTAATGCTGCTAAATGCCAGAAGTCTCAATCTCAACATGCACGCACTCGAGGCCCTTCTCAGTATGGAGAACATCGATGTCTGTGCTGTGACAGAAACCTGGTTCAAGGCTCCTGAGAGCACCCCAGCACTATCAGGTTTTACCCCATACCATGTGTTCCGGCCCCAAAATCCGGACAATACCAAGAAAGGAGGGGGGGGTATCCATATTCATCAAGGACACCCACACCTCAAGATTGGTGGCAACGCACGATGCATCGGAGACCATCCAGGTGCAATTAACCATAGGCAAGACTGCTCTGCAAATTGTAGCATGTTACAGGCCACCCTCACAAACTCAGGAACCTCACATGGCTTTCCTGAAAACACTGGAGGGGATAAATGTATCTCCAAACACCATCATACTAGGTGACATCAATTACCCTAATATAGACTGGGAACATTACTCAAGCCCAAATACCCTAGCCCAAAAGTTCCTGGAATTCATAAACTCAAACGCCATGGAACAACTGGTCAACATCCCCACAAGCGGAGAAAACATTTTTTTATTTATTTATTTATTTTACATTTGTTAACCGGGCTGGTCCAACTGGATGCATATCCTTTTTCAGTAGAGGCCCGAGGAGAAAAGCTCCAATCATAATCTTCAAACAAAAAATATCAAAAACAAGTTATATAAAGAAATACAGGTTATAAAAATACAAGTTACAAAAAGTATAAAAAAAAGTAGACGTACATTTATAGGGTTAGTAAAAAAAGTCAATTTACATAGAAGTATAATGAGACAAAGATCAATCGTCTGATAAAACATAACAGGGAAATATTATATACTAATAGAGTATATCAAGTTCAAGAGTCACCATCTTATATTTGTGGTAAAAATGTATTTCAAGATAAGTGATAAGGGAACAAGGCTTAGGAGATGGGGACTGGATGGATTTGGTGTGAAGGTGTGAAGGTATGATATATTAGATTAATCAGGTTCAGGACATGGGCATAGCCATAGTGTCTTGAGATATTCTTTCAGGTTCTTTTTGAACTGTTTGTGAGAGGTTGTATTTCTGAGGTAGATTGGGAGGGCGTTCCATGGCTTACCAATGGAGTTGGCGAAGAGGGCATCGCCACCAGAATTATTGGCTTTAATGGTTAGGATCTGGGTGCTGTTGGAAGATCGGAGACTATTTAGGTTAGTGTATGGGATCAGTATGCTACACAGAGCGGGGGTTCTGTCTGGTAGGTTAATTATTTTCCATGCTTCAGAGAGTTGGTTAAGTTTGAGAAGATTGGGCAGTTCCAACCACCCAAGTTGCCTCAGGTTATGACAATGGTGGGTGCGATATGGAGAACCTGTTATAAATCTAGTAATGCGGTGGTAGGCCAGGGAGAGCATGTTTAGTTCACGTTTATGGAGGAAAGAAAGGACTGGGGAGGCATAGAGGAGTGTAGAGAGGAGATGGGTGCGGGCAATGGCAAGTTTAGCAGTAGGAGTAAGAAAATTTTTTATTCTGTACATGGATCCAAGTTTTTTGTTAACAGATTTAACTGTTTGGGTGATGTGTATGTCAAATTTGAGCTTATGGTCAATAGTTACTCCTAGTAATTTGGTACTGGTGACAGGGGTTATGATAGTCCCATTGTCGGATTTGATACAGAAGGCATTACTATCTGTGTTTGGGAGTTCTTTTACTGGGGTAGAGAAGACGTTGGGAAAAAATAATAGTAATTTGGTTTTGGTTGGGTTGAGTAGGAGTTTGAGGTCGGTAAACCATTTTTCAACTAGAGAAAAACAGAGTTGAGTGGTGGTTTGGAGGTTGAAGAGGGAGGCATCAGAGCAGATTAAGGTGGAATCGTCAGCGTATTGTATGCAGGTGGATTGAGGGATAACTGAGTGAAGGTCATTAACGAAGATGGAAAACAGAAGTGGTCCTGGTATTGAGCCCTGAGGGACACCTATGGTGTTGGGAAGGAGGTCTGATAGTCTATTTTGCCATAGGACAGCCTGTTTCCTATCAGTTAGGTACGTTTTGAACCATGTTAGAGCTGGGGTGTCCAGGTGCAAGGTTTCAAGGGTGGACAGTAGGAGCTGGTGGTTGACCATATCAAAAGCTTTTGACAGATCAAGAAAGAGGGCGGAGGATATAAGTTTACTATTGCGATTGTTATTAATGGAGTCGACAAAGGAAAGGAGGGCAGTGGTTGTACTATGGTGGGGGCGAAAGCCATGTTGGGTGTTGGATAGGAGATGATTGCACGTTAGGTAGTGAAGAAGTTGTTTGTGGATACATCTTTCCATAATTTTTGCTATTGGGGACAGTATAGCTATTGGTCTATAGTTTGAGATTTCCGTGGAGGTACCTCCTTTGTGAAGTGGGATGATGTAGGATATCTTCCATACATTGGGAATACTAGCTTCGGTAATGGTTCTATTGATAAGGATGGATATAGGGTATGCAATAGCTTCAGACGCAATTTGTAAGAATTCTGCTGGGAGGTGATCAGCTGCTAGAGTGGTTGAAGTTTTTTTAAGAGAGAATATACGTATGATGTGGAGACAGGTTTAAAAGTGAACTGGATAGGGGTCTCAACTTGGGGTTGTGTGGCAGATGGGGGAGAGGAGGATAGTTGACTGGCAAGGCTTTGGATTGTCTCGGTGAAGTAAGAGTTAAAGGAATTGGCTATTTCTTCCGGCCCTTGCTCAATGAACTTTCCGGGGGTTGGGGTGGTAGTTTTTCCTGGGTGCTGGAGGTTGTTGAAGCTAGCCCAGAATTTCTTTGGGTTATTCTTGTGTTTCTGCTGGAGGTGGCAGAAGTATTGTTTTTTGTCCAAGGTAACGGCTGATTTGGTCGTGTTTCGTAGCTGTTGAAATTTGGTTCGATCGTGGGGGTTTTTTGTTGCTCTCCATTTGACCCAGGCTTGGTTACGGAGTTTAATTTTAATTTTTGTTTCTCTAGTCAGCCAAGGAGCTATGCGTATTTTGGATCTAATTTGTCTAGGAGGGGCATGTGAGTCAAGTATCTTTAGGAATATGTTGTTAAAGTAGGTCACACTCTCCTCGAGGGGCAGAGTTCTTAAGGTCCAGTTACAGCATTTTAGTTCATCTAGAAATTGTTGTGGGATAAATTTCTTTTTGTTTCTAATTAGTCTATATACAGGAGGGTTGAAAGTAGGGCATTTGTGTTTAATAATATAAGTTATGAGGTGGTCACTGAGGTCATTGGGAAGGGTGCCAGTAGTGTAGTTGCATGAGTCCCTATTGGTAAGGATCCAGTCAATAGTGCTTTCTTTTTGGAGAGAATTGCCTGTTCTGGTAGGGGTTAGTATATGTTGGGAAAAACCATATAAGTTAATGGGTTGTGGGGTTGTATGGGTGGAGCAGAGAGACCAGTCAATATTAACGTCCCCAAGTACTATGGTTTCTTGTGGGTAGTTGGTGGCTGACCAGCACAAGATTTGCTCTAAGTTTTCTATATTCTTCCCCGGTGGGATATAGGTGACTAAGAGGTTAAGGCATTTTTGAGTGTTAAGGCAAATTTTTAGGGCAATTAGTTCTAGGTTGCAGATTATAGGAGGTTGTACTGTATTCCTATGGATATTTAAGGTATTTTTGAACGTAACAGCTATTCCTCCTCCTTTTTTCTTTACACGATCTGCCCTGAAGATATTATAACCGGGTGGAAGGATCTCTTGATCCTTAGTGGAGGGTTTTAGCCAGGTTTCAGTTAAACACATAATGTCAGGTGAATGAGTAGCTATCATTGCATGTAGGATGTGAATTTTATTATTAATGCTTCTAAGGTTTAGATGCAGTATTAGCAGGGAGTCAAACGGTTTATAGGTTAAGTTAGAGGGGTTTGGGTTTGACATTGTAGGGGGGCCTGGGTTAGGATGGATGTCACCATCAATGATTATTCTAGTTTTCAGGTACACTAGAAATCTTTGTAATTTAAATAGTAATTTGAGGTTGGTTTTGTTAGTTGTGGTTTTGGGGTGGTGAAGTGTGAGGTGGACTACTTTGGGGGACATTGTCTTGTCTTGGTAGAGTGGAGGTGCAATAGGAACGACATATAGATGGTATTGGGAGTTAGTGTGGCCCTTGTGGAAGGGGATTCCTACCAAGGATTGATTTTCATACTTAGTTAGGAAATAGATGGTGAAGAGTAGTATTGTTGTAAGAGGGGCCATGAAATATATGTATTTAGCCATGATGGTGATAGGGATATGATATGAGGAGGTTTGGTGTTAGACTTGATAAGGTGGATGGCCTTGAGGTAGGAGGAGTAGTAGGGTGAGTGACGAGAGTTGTGGATTTGCAGGGGGATGAGTTTTGGTGTTTGACTTATTAAGGTGGGTGGGCCTTGAGGTGGGAGGAGTAGGGTGAGTCCCAGGAGTTGTGATTTGCGGGGGGGGGTGTGGGAGGGTCTGGCTTTTCCTTTAAATGTAGGGGTACTGGGGGCGGGTGGGATATGGGGGCAGGGAGGGGAGCGAAGCAGAGCCCGAGCGAAGCGAGGACGAAGCGGAGCGGGGCATCCACTGCCAGGAGTGATTTAAACAGTAAAGAATGGCTGTACAGTACCGAAGCAGACCTCAGGTAATTATAGCTAGGGCTATACTTTGTTTAGCAGCATTGCCAGATTCCAGAGATTAGTGTATTACTGTTTAACAAGGAGGAAATCTTCTGATTTACCCTGTAGTAATGTACTGATAGGGCTGACTATTTAATCCTTGCACTGGTCCGAGCAGTTGCTGCGGTGAGCGATTAGTGTCTGGGGAACCCGCAAGTAGTTAGGGCGAGGGACTACCTGTGAATAAGAGAAGGAAGTTAGAATATCTAGGCTTGATTAGGAAACACAGAATACAATACAGTGATATGTTGAGATTAAGATGCAGTCGAGATACCAGTAGATCAAAACAGTTAAATATATAAAGTGTGTCAAATTGGTTCTACAACACTATCAGCAAAACACTAAAGCAGTTTAGGCGGGATGCCTAAAATTATGTGCGAGATACTTGAACCAGTACTATATAATGTAAGCAAACAGTGACCGACCTAGTCGCTATATTGTTAGTAAGTGAACGCTGTAAGTGCTTCATATACTTGATCTCATCATCACCGACCTAGTCGCTATATTGTTAGTAAGTGAACGCTGTAAGTGCTTCATATACTTGATCTCATCATCACGAACATGGAATCTCGCTGGAGGTCCTCATCCCACCCCCACCTGAAATAAAAAAGACCACAGTAAAGAACTTCTCGAAAGCCGACTTCACACTTCTAAAGACTAGTGTGGTCTCCTTTAAGGCCCCCGAGCCGGCAGAAAACAGTACTCAAGCCGCTGAATCACTTACAAATGCCTTCTACCAGCACCTGCAGGACTGCATGGATAAGGCAATCCCAAGCAAAACAAAGACTCTTTGTACGAAAGGCAAGCGTCCAGTCTGGTGGACCCCAGCCATAAACAAACTCTACAACAAAAGGAGGAAGCTACTACAAGATAGAGCAAAATCCTTAAAAGGTAAGACACCCTTGATCACTATAAGTAAAAAACTAAGAGCTCTCATAAAATCATCCAAAGCAAATTTTGAGAGAAAAATAGCTAAAGACTCATAAGACAATCATAAGGCCTTCTTTAGCTATGTTAGAAACCTGGGAGGAAACTCCCAGATATGCTCAGAACTAGTTCAAAATGATGTGAAGATTACTGATCCTACAGACATTGCCAACATACTGGCTGACAGGTTCAGTGCAAACTTCTCCCCCCCTCCCCCCCAAAAGGAGAAATATCTATACCAAACGATTGCAGCCCCCCAAACATCTCCAAAGCCCAAGTGAGAACTGCTCTCTCCAAAGCAAAAAAACACAGCATCCATGGGACCTGATGGTGTCCCCGGCTGTGTGCTCCACGAACTCAATGAGGAATTAAACCCACAGCTAGGACAGCTGTTTAATCAAAGTCTTACCTCTGGATACGTACCCAGGGAGTGGCGCACTGCAACTGTGGTCCCACTTCACAAAGGCGGTGCCTCCACCGACCCTGGAAATTACCGGCCCATTAGCTTGACAAGCCTTATCTGCAAAGCCATGGAGAGGATCATAATGGACCTCATAAAGACATAGGGAATTTGCAGGCTTTGGATCCAACCCAGTTTGGCTTTGTCAAAGGCAGATCATGCCTTTTAAACTTGGTTGACTTTCCGGAACAGTCACCAAAGCCATTGATGAGGAAAGGCAGTCCATACAGCCTACCTCGATCTGGCGAAGGCCTTCGATACAATACCCCACTCGGGTATCATTGAAAAACTCATCAGCTTAAATGTTAACCCATACATCACAAGATGGGTTGCAAACTGGCTGAGTGACAGAACCCACAGGGTCAGAGTTGCTGGCGCCATGTCAGACTCAAAGCCTGTCACAAGTGGTGTCCCACAGGGCTCAGTCCTGGGCCCACTCTTGTTTGGCATCTACTTTTCCAAAGTACAAGCAAACACAGGAGGGTTATGACTGACAAAGTTTGCAGATGACTGCAAACTGGGCGCCATAGTAGAAAACACATCTGACACAGATATCCTTCAGAAGGGTCTCACAGAAACGGATAACTGGTGCCAGAGCCATGGCCTAAAGTTAAATGCCAAAAAATGCATAGTCATACCCTTCGGGAAAAACAAGGTTACCCCTAGCTACCAAATAGGTGGCAATCCACTGAGCACAGAAGAAGTTATCAGGGACCTGGGGACCCAGGTTGATAGTAGTCTGTCATTCGACACCCATGTAGCTAAAGTAGTTAGGAAGACCTTCTACATTGCCCACCTTATCACGAAGGGATTCTCATCTAGATCAAGGGAGGTCATAGTCTCCCTTTACTCATCACTCATCAGACCAATGATTGAGTACAACGCCCCATTCGGAATGTATCTGACCCGACACTTGCAGCAGCTGGAGAGGCCACACAAGTTCCTCACCAAAAGGATAAAGGGTCTCAAAAATCTGTCCTATGCTGCCCGACTGAAAGAACTCCAGCTCTATTCAGTCGCACGCTTGCTCAGAGGTGACCTTTGCCTAACATACAAGGCCATGTCAAACCCAGATTTGATGAATATGCTCCACCTCAAAAAATCTAGATCCATCAGAGCCACAAGGGCGGGAGACTTAAACCTCGACACGGCTATTAATAGGACGTGCTGGAGGGATAGATTCATCACCCAAAGACTCCCTATGCTGTGGGATCCCGGTATATGTGAGGCAGAGCACCTCGCTGGCCTTGTTCAAGAGAAATCTTGACCAATGGATGGGAGATCGCAGATATACCCCAGGGATTACCTCAGTGTCACTGCTCGACAGAGGCACAGCAAAATAATGGGTATAGTTCCCCATACTAAAGGGGTGGCGTAAGCCACAAAACGATGGGCTAGGCTTGTAAATGCCCTCGGGCAGATAGCCTAGTATGAACCTATGAACCTTCTTAATGTAAAATAACTGGCCTGAAGTCCAAGTGCTTAAACCAGAACTAATACACTTTTAGAATAACAGACACTGAGCCCTCAATCAGCAGTTCCCAACTTAGAAGGATGTAAGCTACCTGTCCTGCCACCACAGTGCAGGCCACAAACCTTCCTAATGTAAACCAACTGGTCTGAAGCCCAAGTGCTTAATCCAAAAGACTTAGAATTATAGCTACACTTTAATCAAGTTACAACCAAGCAGTAATAAATACAATTGAATACTTTAAAGAATGCATGGATTAGTGCTCAAGTTATACAAACAAAGCTAGATTCAGCAGGCCTGGATCTAGTCTATGCTACAGCAAACAAGGTGTACCAATTTCAGTAAGAGCAGTTCAAATGTGCAGGCACTATAAGCATTTAACCATAAATTCCCAGCTCAGAAGGGCAGAGTCCAGCCTCTCCTCCCTTCAAGTTCAGTTTCTAGTTTGTGTGGGGCGGGGGGGGGGGGGGTTGTATAGGAACCAAACGTCAGATGACCAGATGCATGTGATGTCATTCTGTAATCCAGCACTGAAACAATGTTTTAATACTAGATGAGAAGTCTGTCTGTTTTCTGAAACCTGACATAGAAGGATCACCCCCCCCCCACACACACTTCATCTTTCCTTGTTTTTAGTAAGTAACCAGGGAATAGTAATTGTTCAGATCAGTCAGGAAGATATAGGGAGATAAGTAGTTTGTCTGCATCTCTGTGAATCTATTCATCTATGTTATTTTAATATCTCCTGTGATATTAACTATATTGTTTATTTGGTACCCTTGTAAGAGCCTTAGAGTAGCTGGAGTGTCCCGATGACAGTTAAGTAGATTATAGCCTGGGCAGAGGGGCATTGCTAGTAAATCCATGCCAGCCTTTCCCAGGGGTGTGTGTGTGTGCGTGTATCAGCTACTTGGAGCAGGGACACACAGCACTGGTTTCACAGAGGACTTGGCCTGGGACACTCAGCTGAGGACTCAACTCTATAGCTGTGCCACTGGAGAGTTTTATTGGGGGCCGAGAGAGAGAGACAGAGACCCAGACCCCAAACTCTGTGTTCCGTGCGTGCTCTTAAGGGAAACTGTGCTTGGTGCACAGAGCTGCATCTGAAAATACTGTATCTTTGTTCCACGTGAATGTCCCTTTCCATTGTCAGTGGTGAGGATTAAGGCTCCTTAATTACTGGCTAAGAGGAGGGGATGTCACAAAAAGCACAAGGAACGTTAAGAACAAACATAGAAGACAGAACATTCAAAATTCTGAAAATCAAAGTTGAAGTATACACTTTTTCCTATACTTATCAATTTTCCCATCCTTACCAGGAAAAGTAGGCTTGGAATTGACTATGTGCTTAGCAGCAGAGAATGACCAACTAAATATATAACTGTTGGGTCACGTTTGGGAACAGTGTATAAAAATGTAAGACTGAGGAACTTTACACATCCTAACTGCCTTTTTTAGGGGCAGCTGGTTGCCTAATCAGGAAAACTGCAGGCAGTAACAACATCTAAAAGCAGCTAGAAAAGGAAAGAAATGAACATAGGTTCTGGAAAATCCTTCTAAACACAACTCATAGTATTTTCTGAGCGGCTGAAAATACCTCTGTGTTCTCCCACTGAAAACACTAGCACATTCAAGCAATAGTCTCGGAGAAAGAGGAACTCACAAGGGAAGAATCTGAAACTGAGCTTTCTTCGAAGTCTATCAGAAATCAGAGGGAAAAACCCTGCATGTCCCTGTTCAGATTCAGAAATCTTGAATCTCTTCTGGAAAAGGGGAAGCACTCTTTTACAAGGACCAATAGTCGAATTAAACTTTGAGCCAGACCCTGTAATCTACTTTTACCAAAAAAATTAAGGAGCAGTAGATACATGCTAGGGTTTCAGCTTTTGATTGACAAGAAAAATGAGGTCAATCTTGTTATTACTGGCAGAAGTGCCTTCCCCAGGGATGGACACAGCATTCTCTTCCCTCAGGACCGAGGAATGTGACTGTCCCCTTGCCCAATAAGAGGACCCAAACAGCCCCAGAGGATGTGGCTAAGCCCCATTCTACAGTGGCAGGTGCTACACCAGAGGGATCAGGGATAAAAAGACAAATGGTCCAAGGTACAACAAATAGCCACAGAAGTGTCACCCACCTGGAGCTGGTGCAAACTGATAACCTCTGCCACCACAGCAGGCTGTTTGCTTAATTTTTAAATTTCTGTAGCTGGAAGGACTGACGATGGGACCAACAGCCATTTGAATGATAAAGCAGAAAATGGTGCCTCTTTCCTGGGAAAGACAAGCAGACACTGCTGAACACTACCAGTCCACAAAACTGTGACATACATCACTTTAAAAACACCATGCCAGCATCGCAAAAATAAAATAATTTCTCCACAGAATGTTTTCCGTTACTTGACAACTTTTAAACCAACAGGAGAAAAAAAAAAAAGTACTCAACTTTAAAGTAGGTCACAGTCAAGACAGTCCATTAAGACAACAATCCTAGCTATAAAAAAACTTTTTTGGAAAAAAATAAATAAAATAAAAGCAACAACAAAATTAAGAAAATGGAAGCCCCACCCCCACGGGAAAGCCCATCCAGCAAAGAAATGCACAAGCCAAACACTGACCTCAAACAGCTCACTCTCTTCAGTAGCAGAAAAGCTCTGGAGGGCTTTGCAACCAAACTTGTCTAAGTCAGCTCAGCTTGAACTGACAGTCTGAATATGTGGAAGATTCCCAGAATCGTTGGAAGCTGGTCAGCCGTTATATCCTTCACAGGAAATAACCCATATAGCAAAAATACTGCAACATTAATTTGATCATCCTATCACCTCAAATTTAGATACTTGCAGGAGGGGGGGGGGGGTTGGGGGACTCTCAGCCCTGGACAATGTGGGCACTTCTATGGACAATGTGGGCACTTCTATGGACAAACAGAATGAGGCAATCTGCCACAAAATGTACAAGCTACAAGTAAAGCAGAGCCACTAGTGAATGCATCGACACTACATAATGGAAACCAGAATCCATTGGCAACTACATTCCACAAATAATGAAAAGCAGCTATCTTCATATGTGATGGCTATGTTGTTCGACAGCCCATGTGACAATGTTGTTCGACAGCCCATGTGACAAGAGGTGGCTGTGCAAGACCATGTTCTACCAGCAGTTAGAAGGAATTATGCTGATTTGTAAGCAATGACTTCAGCATTTCTCAAATTGGTTTTATGCTTTAAAAAAGGTACATCAGGTTTATTTCCCCCAGTAAGCCAATGCTTACTCTGCTTAACACAGGTCTCCACCCCAGTCAAAAGGAGAAGCCAAACAATCATCAGTTATAAACTATGGAATTGAATATGCTATTACTTCAGACGATACCCTCCTGTACTCCACTCAAAATTATAATGAAAGAGGCAAGCAAATGCAAGGTTAAATGTGAGCAAAATCAAACGTTAGAGAAGGCGCACTAACAGCAAAGTTAGGACGCAAATTATATAAAAGTTGGTCATTAACTGAACTTGGCACCTGGTGATTACAGTGTTTTGTGCTTCTGATACCATGACAGGAATAGACTCCATTCCCAAGTCAGGGTATGACTACAGTTCATTAAATTAGTATTGTTTCAGCCTTTGACGTTGGCCAAAAGTGTTCTCCTTAGCATATGCTGTCTGGAATAATCCATGTACAGTTAAGTGAGATGACCAAATTAATTTCAAAACAAAAATCTACACATGAGATGGCTGCATTATAGGAAAACTTGGAAAAAATCATTATCTTGGTACACTTAGTGCTCTACTAATCCGTGAGAATAGTTTCTATTTTCATTAAAACTGATACCCCAAACAACCATAAAGGTTAGGGAGGAAAAAGGAAATTGCAAGACACCCAAGGTTTCTAGGCACTAAAGTGGCTCTACAAATTATTCCACTGTCACCCTCTCCTTGAATTTAAATCTTCACCATTAGGCAACTTTCAAAAGAAAATCACTCCTTGTTGGATCAAATTTTAAACAAACGATTGCACACTTTGCTCTCCTGATTACACTACTTCTACAGCTTCACAAATAGAATGCAGCATTCCCATGAAGCAAACCAAGGCAGTTTTTATTTTCAAACCGAAATTTCCTTAACTAAAAAGCTCCAGAATGCAGAAAGAATGTGACAACGATCATTAAAGTTGCCCCCCATATTCCTCACTAGTTACAAGGTTACAAGTGACTACATGACACCTATACAAAATAAACAAATAAATTTAGGAGCTAAATCAAATACTAGATGAAGCCCCATAGTTTTGTAATACATCTTCTCCGCAAATACATCACAAACTCTAAATAGCAACCGAAGCAACTGAAAATCTCAGACACTAGGCAGAGAAAGTGTATATATATATATATATATATCTATAAACACCACAACACAAACAGCATGTCAGCCTTCATGCAGCTCAGATTAAAAGTATTTACTTGCCACGGCAGAGTCTCAATCAGCACCACCCAAACATTGTGTAAAGTTTTCTTTTAAGCTACCTCACAGAAGGAAATAATTCAGAAAAACAGAGTCACCCAAAATGCCAAGCAAACCCAGCATAGTCTTATCGGCCACAAGAGTGAAAAGCAGTTACAAAAATCAACTCTTGCACTCCCCAATGTCCAGGAACAGAGGCAGTCAGCTGTGTTTTTTACAAAACAGAGTGTGATATTATGGACACTGTTCAAGTGCTATGTTTGTGCAACATCATTGTCGTCTCAGCAAATGCAGCAGTACAGAAAGAAGCCTTAAATAAAAATTCTGAACTTTACTTCAGTGTTTAAATGCACTCTACAAAGTCAGTCCTGCAGGACAGGTCAGTCTGGGGTGCAAGACTCCAAAAGCACCATACCTCTCACCAGCAGGAATGGTTCTCTAAAGTCTGTACATGACAAAAGGCAATTTTCACAACAGCTTCCACAACCAACCACAAAAGGCTGAAGAGGATACATAAAAATTTACAGAATCAGCAATAAAGACTACAAAGTATACAGACTGCACCACCACTGACAACAGTTCTATCTACAAACCTAGAAAGGACTACTTGTTAAGGTCTTAAAAATGGCATGCAGGATTACTTGCAGAGAACACAACAACAGGGGGGGGGGGCTACAATTTTTTTTTCATTTTTCCACTTATTTTAAGTTATTTACCCAGATATAGCAATGATCCATACTGTCCAATTCACATGCAACACAAAAGCAGAACTTCCCATGTACTGTACTTCTGAACTTTGTACATCCCCAAACACATGCAAAGGAAAACCATTACCTGTAAGCAACCTGTCAAGAGCCAACCAAATCAGTTACACGAGGTTTACAAAAAAGCAAGAAGCTTTGTCGCATATGTAGTTCATTTGTCACTGCTGTAATGTGGTACTACTTAAAAGAAACCTTTACACCCGTGCTTTGGGGTAATGTGTTAGATTACCTTACTTCAGCACTACTGTACAAGTTCCTGAAAACAGTCACACCTGTCATGCTCACTCAGACAAACCAAGCTTCCCATACAAAAAGCACGTGTCAATTACCCATGTAACGGCTACAGATGACCACTCTGTGTTCCATTAAAAAAGAAAACACCAACTTGCTAACAAGACTCAAACTTAACTGCATATTTCTTAAACAAAAATTATGCACATTACTACTGTCAAGTTACTCAACTTTTAACATATGGATTGGATAAACAAAAATGGGTGTTCCCACACTGAGGAATATTTAGCAAAAGAAATGTTAAACCAAGCATGCCTTTGCATATTAAGTACCAAAACATGGCTTGCAAAGGCTTCCAAGTTTAAGTCCCCACCCAGATGACACCTGCCCTTCCTTAAAACGACGGCCCCAAATGCAGTCACTCTACAGTGGCACCATTTCATATGTTAACCAGTATTTGCATGTCTTCAAAAGTGTCCTCTTCCTTTGACATACTTATCTTTTCCCCATCCAGACTTTTCAACAACCCATTACTCATTCAAAACACCTTCCATTCCAGACAGTTAAATCATTTCACTCTCGACTGCCAGCAACACAGTGATACATACAAGTTCCAATTTCCCCAGGCTACCCACATCATTATAATTTTTCTCTGTGCCATGAAACAGTATGGAGTAGTAAGGTATCCATGAATGTAAACAATAATCCCCAAAGGAGGCTTTGTCCAGGCATTGTGGAAGAACCTCTTATCTTGATTCAGTACCCCCAAATTTCAGTTACTATAAATCCCAGACAGACTACCCCGTTAGATTTTTGCTCATTCACAATGCCCAAATGTAACCAACCCAAAGAGTTTTGGGATATGTTCTCCTACAGTGCTCTTAGGCAGGAAATCAGAGGCTCAGTACTGAAAGAAAATAAATTAGACAGTTTACCAGGCTCACATATCTGGGAGGAAAGGCTGAGAAGGGAAGGGCACAACTGGCACAAAATGTCAGGGGTAAAGTGATAAAGGACTACCAAAGACAGGTGCAAGCAGTGCTTCTACATGGCACAAGTAGTAAGATGCGCACTGTGGGACAGAAAGAGACAGAGGGGACATCATAGCCAAAATAGCCCCTACTACAAAGGTGAAACAGATTACATGCTAAATTTGCAAAAGTCAAATAGCAATTTGTGAAATCATTCTATCATCTTTCACAAAATGTCAAACTGGCCATCCTCAACTGACATTATAAGACTTTAAGCTACACACATTTAACGTTACCACATACATGAATTATACTCATAAGGCAAGTAAAAATGTAAAATCTGGAGATGGAAAGATATGCAAAACAGAAATCTTGCACTTTAGGTTTCAAAATGCCAACACAATAGAATAGCGTGCATCTCGGTACTACAGACAGGAAGGACCCAAGGACTGGCCGTTTTGAGAGGACAATTGAACACTAATGTGAAAACAGATTGTCTCACACATACAAAGCCTATATTTAATACAAAGATAGTACATTAAGATGCAACTACAAATTAAAGGTGTGCATAGAGAACACTTACATAAAAACATACAGGGATTAAAAACAGAAGCACAAAATCCCTCACACATCTGCAGAAATTCCAAACTGCAACAAGTTGTCCTCTCCCTTCACATCTTTTTAATTCCTGATTTGTAAATGGCAGACTGATAAAGCTACCACACCAGTAAATTGGAAACCCCTTTATATTACAATGCATTCCACACAACACGGCAAAATTCAAACAAGCAGCAAGCTAAAACTCATTAACAACTCAACTACAATAACCCAGTTAACTGCATAACACATGAAAACAGATATGCTTGCTTATATTCAATTTGTACTAAGTAAAAAGGAACAGGGTTTCAATGAAAAATGTCTTAAGGGTTAACTGGCAGATATGTGAATGTACCAAACTGAATTAAAATTATCCGCATGTGGGTGTGGGCAAGGCTAATGTAGTAACCCACGGTGAGGTGTTTATATGCACTACTGTAGATGGACATGCATGGAACTGTCCACCATGGACAGTAGCAGGCAAGTCATGGTGCGACTGCCAGAAATGTCAAATACAAACAAACGTACTGATTTTAAGAAAGCTAACGGCCATGTCCCCTCTTCAACCCACAACCCCAACTCCCCATTATACCAGGACCTTCAGAATTGGCATGGTAATCACTATCAGATACTTAATATGCATACAGTGCAGCTTCACACTAGGGAAGCATTACACATTCAGCGAAATGATTTTCCCCGACTAACTGTACTTCTGGCCAGTTGTCAGTTGGAAAGAAAAAAAATGATCTTACAGGTTCCAAGAATCACCTCGATCAGTTGAGAACCATACCTACTATGGTATCTTCTGTACATTATTGGAAAATAATTTACACCACGTTAGAGAGAGAATTGTTTGCATATCAATTATTTCCAAAATACCATGTATAGGACAGTATTTAAATCATACAATGTCTTGCAGCTTATTAGCAGAGTACAAAACTTGCATGATAACCTCATGATGTCCAAAGAAAATCAGGAGTATTTGCCAGAGCACATTTTCATATACTGT
Organism: Protopterus annectens; assembly: GCF_019279795.1. Lineage (NCBI taxonomy): Eukaryota > Metazoa > Chordata > Ceratodontiformes > Protopteridae > Protopterus > Protopterus annectens. The sequence goes on from NC_056747.1 coordinate 62,157,723, forward strand.
ACAATAGTCATATTTGAGAAGAGTTTTGTATTTGTGTGTGTACACATACATGCTCAAATACTAGATTATCTTTTCTGTTAAGCAGCACAGCAACAACAGGTAAGTTACCCAACTTACGGGAGATTAACAGCTATGGGGGGTGAGGTGTATTTGGGGGTTGCTTCCCTTGTACACCTACTCATTCTAATTCAGAGATTGAGTTACTTTAGAGAGATAGTAGGCCTGCTACACAAAAATTGTGTCCGCTACTAATCTAGTCTTGCTGATGTTGCCCTGTAAATTGAAGGCAGTACACACACGACACCTGGATGCTCCACCCCCACCAATCACATCTTCTCCAGCTCTGTACATACAATTAACACGCAGTGTGGCACAGCAAGCAGAAGCACAGCATTTGAAAGTCTCAAGGTTGTTGCAACTCTGAAGCAGGGGTACACCATTTTAACAAAACTACATAGCAGCAATAACAAAATGAAACATACTTTTAACATGCTTCCTACACAACTGCTACGCAAAGTTTCTAATTAAGAGAAAGAATAAACGGCCTAAATTAAAAAGTGCACACGTAACTGCATAACAGAAGAGCTGCCTGGACACACCCCTTTTGCGTTTACTAACCAAACTGGTCCAACTACAATCATACAGTAAACAACAAGGAAAACAATGTCTGTTAAACACCAAGGTAGAGGCACAATACTGGGACATTCAGAAAAACGACATAAGCAACAAACATCCCTAAACAGACGCTATATATTTTAAACAGACGCTATACACTTTTTAAACACGTCCCCATTACTATTATTTGTTCTACTTTTGAAGATACATAAACTGGAGCATTACCAAAAACCTCCCCAATAAAACACCTATGAGCACTTTGAAGAAGCAGCAAGTAAGGCACTTCTAGCAAGTAATCAGCATTTGTTTTTAATTACAGCCACCTCAATACAGGGGCGATAGTGTAGTGTACTGGCTCACCACATGGGCAGTAGCAAGCACCGCCCAAAACCCTCCCCCGTTGTTGTACGTCAGTTGAAATTATTCAATATTCATCCAGTATGAATTAATATTTATTGTTTCCGAACTATACAATGCCACAGTTTTTTTATATGCTAAACATGAAATCAACAGAACTGAAGGTGAGCCAGTACACTACACTATCGCCAAGAAAGGCACTGACCATTAATCAGGGACACCAGACTGTAAAACACGCAAAGCATAGTCCTACCATATTAAGTACCAGGCAGTATGGAGTTTTTAGGAAATGCGTTTCATTACGGACAAAAGGATTTAATTTAATTAAGCTGCACTGTGTAGGTTTACCTCTATCAAAATTCAATCCAACTGCTTTTCGTCCACTTAAATAACAGAAACACGTGTAAGTGGAAACTATAGGGGGTGCATTTAGTTAGCCAAGATTGAAGTCGAGCTTCATCTGGAAACTGACAATCCTAAGTTTTACAGCCTTGTGTTTATCCACCCAGCTGTGTTTTAAACAAGCAATAATAGGGCAATTACTGCCCTGGATACACTACAATGCATTTCGATAGACTGCTGTAACGATCAGCAAAAAGGGACTTCCTGCTGCAAGGATTTCAGTTACAAAGTCAGGTACACCCGACATCAGCCAATACATTTTCCATTACGTTATCAAAAAGGATCGTACGTCAATTAAAATTTACCCTAACTACTTAATGCAAATGCTGTCTCCCTTTACTTAAACTGGTGTTGTTTCAATGTGCTGTCCAAAAACATGCCAACAAGCTTTAAAAACTACCATGCAAGAGACAGGAACCATGCACTACACTGCTCACCCTCCTAAATCTGTTTTAAGCATATTCTAGTCAACTTGCACTTAAACTAGCTGCCTTAACCCCCGCCTCACAGCTGCTGCATGAAGTGAGCTGACCTAAAGGAAAAGGGTTTGAGTAGCACAAGGCTAGAACAGCTGCAAAGGGATCAGCAATCAAAACAAAGCAGTCGATAGTGCACAGATCTGCAACTACGACAAGGCTATCATGACATCCACCCATCTATAGTAATGCAATGCAGCTCCTGACACCAATTACTGGTATGTGGCAGCGCTTTCCCAACCTAGATCTAGTTAGAAAACTAAACCCTTCAACGATAAGGAAAGTACTACAAAATAATTATTACTGTAACAACAGGAAGAACCAGTTATGCAAACTAAAGCGATAAAGTGTTCTACTCTGTTTATTTTTGTTTAGCGGGGTATTCATTGTTGGTACAGAGAGGCATAGGAAATCAATACACAACACAATCAAACATACACAAGATGACACGAGGATCTTGACAAACACATCAGCTATATTGTTAGCAAAGGTCCGAGACCTTATTGTGTGAACAAAACTCTAGTAACTCTAATGTCATTTAACTGGGCGTAAGACTTATTAAATTAATACAAACTGGCAATGATAATTACACAAAGTAAATAGCCAAACAAGTCAATAACTATTACACAGCCGCACACCATTAAATAGTAATTTCACAAATGTTAGGATACCGATGGGTTATGATACTGATGGGAAATCTGCAGAAAGAGACTGGGTCTACCCAACGTAGTATCATACAAACTTTATAACCATTTAAGAAACTAAACCCGTAAATAAGAAAAAAAGGAGGGAAACATCATTCTTTAAGTGAAATCAGGAAACTTCCTGAATGTAGGCAATATGAATGACAAGCCCTTATCGCTCAAACCTCAGCGGCTACCTTGCCAACAACCTCTGCAATTAAAACAGAGTCGAAATCCACACCAACATGCATAAGTCCACCGCTTACTTTAAAACAGAGATCAATGGGATAATCAAGCCGCTATTCAATAATACATTATCATGCTGGACCCAAATCGACACCAACCTCACGTACGGAGACATCCTCCTTCTCGGAGATTTTCACCGTAAGCCGGTCATTCTCCAGCTCAAGCCAGCGGACCTTCTCAATATAAGTTGCCAAGCGGTCATTAAGGTTCTGCAGCTCCTCCTTCTCCTGAAGCCGGGAAATTCGGGTTGGCGATAGCGGGGTGCTTAAGCCGCTGCTCCGGGAAGGGGCCGAGCGCGTCGGGGTCTTAGTCGTCATCGTCAATAAAGGACAGCACTAAAAAGTACTTTACTAACAAGTTATGAATAATGGTACACTGCTAAACAAGTTTGCTGTTATGAAACCGGATACTAAATTACAGTCTACTGCAAATTCATTCAAACATAAGCGCTCATACACACTAAGACGAATAGAATGAAAGAGAAACAAGATGGCCGACCACTCTAACCTAAAGCGCGGGTGTCCTACCTAGTATCTAAGCACTGTGGGAAATGTAGTCCTTGAATTCAAATATTGGCTCTAGGCCCGATGTTTCTGGGCTCACTGCCAATCAGTGAGATAAGGTTTAAGAAATACGTGGTTTATTTAGAAAGAAAATCTTAACATTTTAAATGTTTATTCTTGTTATCCGTAAGATGTTAGGTTTGTTTGCCAGATTGTTTTGTGTGAGTGTCCGGACTACTTCAATTTAGTTCTTATAATTATTATTAGTAGTATTTATTATCAATAGGGGGTATTTATTATTATTAGGGGTAAGAGCAACATGGAGTTGACAGGAACGAATACAATTCCATAGGGATTGCGCTTTGGGGGTATTTATAACAGATGCAAGTTATAACACAGCAGTGAGAGTGTATATTTGAAGTTGTGTATAAGAAACTATAAAATTGTTGATTTGCTAATTTCAAGTGTAACATAAGAAAAGTTACACCTCTTTAAATCGTTACAGGCAGTTCCCTGATATGGATGCCTGCTAACCGTAAAACTATTTTAGAGTCTAAGGCACTATGAAACGCAGATGTATTAAAATTTTCTATGTTGTACACACATGTCCAGGCACACTGTATTGTAGCTATTTTATTTAACAGTGAAGGAAAATAACATTTAAGCTTTACTTGTAAATATATACTAATAGAAAATGTGAAGCATTTTTAACATTTGGAGCAGGGGTGTTGGGAAGATTAGGACTTGACTCAACATTCCCACAAATGGCGAGACCTATGTGTATGGTTATATTTCTGTTTGTTATGGGGTGCAGCCCACACAACACCCAGGGCAGATTTTGAAAAAAAAATCCTTTCAGAAAGAGGGAAGACGACTCGCACCTCAGGTTTGGGGGATGGTATCTGTCCATTTCCCATTTTCTTGATTGTTCCTTTGTTTAGTAATAAAAAAACGACATTCACATTTACAGCTCTCAACTGTTCAGATTTTGGCCTCATGTTACAACGACCGCCACCAGTGCTGTTAGCCAACAGGGTGCTGGTGGAAATTGGGCTACTGTTGGCCGAAGGAGGAGAAGAAGAGGGGGAAGGCATGCCCGGAAGCAGAAAGAGAGGAGGAAGGTTAAGAATGTAGTAGTGAGGGTAGGAACTTTGAATGTTGGCAGTATGACTGGTATAGGGAGAGAGCTAGCTGATATGATGGAGAGAAGGAAGGTTGATATATTGTGTGTGTAAGAGACCAGATGGAAGGGGAGTAAGGCCAGGTGTATAGGAGGTGGGTTCAAATTGTTCTATCATGGTGTGAATGGGAGGAGAAATGGGGTAGGGATTATCCTGAAGGAGTATGCCAAGAGTGTTTTGGAGGTGAAAAGAGTGTCGGATAGAGTGATGTTTATGAAGCTGGAAATTAATAGTGTAATGATGAATGTTGCTAGTGCATAAGTTCCGCAAGTTGGGTGTGTGATGGATGAGAAAGAAAAATTCTGGAGTGAGTTGGATGAAGTGGTGGTAAGTGTACCCAAGGGTGAGGCACTGGTGATTGGAGCAGATTTCAATGGGCATGTTGGTGAAGGTAACAGAGGGGATGAGGGAGTGACGGGCAGGTATGGTGTTAAGGAGAGGAATGCAGAAGGTCAGATGGCAGTGGATTTTGCAAAAAGGATGGACATGGCTGTGGTGAGTATGTATTTTAAGAAGAGGGAGGAGCATAGGGTGACGTACAAGAGTGGAGAAAGATGCACACAGGTGGATTATATCCTATGCAGGAGGGCCAGTCTGAAGGAGATTGGAGACTGTAAAGTAGTGACAGGAGAAAGTGTAGTTAGGCAGCAAAGAATGGTGGTCTGTAGGATGGTGTTGATGATCAAGAAGAGTAGGACAAGTGTGAGAGCAGTGCCAAGGATCAAATGGTGGAAGATGAAAAAGGGTGATTGTAAGGTGGAGTTCAGGGAAGAGTTAAAACAGGCACTGGGGGGCAGTGAAGAGTTAACAAATAGCTGGGTAACTACAGCAGAGATGGTAAGGGAGACAGCTAGAAAGGTGCTTGGTGTGACATCTGGACAGAGGAAAGAGGAAGTACAGGAGAGTATACAGAGGAAGAGGCTGGCGAAGAAGAAGTGGGATTGTCAGAGAGATGAAGAAAGTAAACAGGAGTATAAGGAGATGAGGAGCATGGCAAAGGATAAGGCATATAGAGAGTTGTATGAAAGGTTAGACACTAAAGAGGGAGAAAAGGACCTGTACCGATTGGCTAGACCGAGGGACTGAGCTGGGAAAGATGTGCAGCAGGTAAGGGCGATAAAGGATAGTGAGGGAAACGTACTCACAAGCGAAAAGAGTGTTGAGCAGATGGAAAGAATACTTTGAGGGGCTGATGAATGAAGAGAATGATAGAGAGAGAAGGTTGGATGATGTGGGGATAGTGAATCAGGAAGTGAAACAGATTAACGAGGAGGAAGTATAGACGGCTATGAAGAGGATGAACAATGGAAAGGCTGTTGGTCCAGATGACATACCAGTGGAAGTATGGAGGTGCTTAGGAGAAATGGCAGTGGAGTTCTTGTTTACTGAAATCTTGGAAAGTCAGAGGATGCCTGAGGAGTGGAGAAAAAGTGTTTTGGTACCTATTTTTAAGAATAAGGGTGATGTGCAGAGTTGTAGTAACTACAGAGGGATAAAACTGATCAGTCACAGCTTGATGTTATGGGAAAGAGTAGTGAAAGCTAGGTTAAGAAGGGAGTTGATGATTAGCGATCAGCAGTATGGTTTCATACCAGGAAAGAGCACTACAGATGCAATGTTTGCTCTGAGAGTGTTGATGGAGAAGTATAGAGAAAGAAGGAGTTGCATTGTGTCTTTGTGGACCTGGAGAAAGCATATGACAGGGTGCCTAGAGAGGAGTTGTGGTATGTATGAGGAAGTCAGGAGTGGCAGAGAAGTATGTAAGAGTGGTACAGGATATGTACAAGGGTAGTGTGACAGTGGTGAAGTCTGCAATGGGAGAGACAGATCCGTTTAAGGTGGAGGTGGGATTACATCAAGGATCAGTTCTGAGCCCTTTCTTATTTGCAGTGGTGATGGACAGGTTGACAGATGAGATCAGACAGGAGTCCCCGTGGACTATGATGTTTGCAGATGACATTGTGATCTGTACTGAGAGTAGGGACCAGGTTGAGGAGACCCTGGAGAGATGGAGATATGCTCCAGAGAGAAGAGGAATGAAGGTCAGCAGGACTAAGAGTATATGTGTGTGAATGAGAGGGAGGATAGAGGAATGGTGAGGATGCAGGGAGTGGAGCTGGCGAAGGTGGATAAGTTTAAATATTTGGGATAAAAAGTTCAGAGTAATGGTGAGTGTGGAAGAGAGGTGAAGAAGAGAGTACAGGCAGGGTGGAGTGGGTAGAGAAGAGTGTCAGGAGTGATTTGTGACAGACTAGTACCAGTAAGAGTGAAAGGGAAGGTCTTCAAGAGGGTAATGAGACCAGCTATGTTATATGGGTTGGAGAAGGTAGCACTGAAAAAAAGGCAGGAGACAGAGCTGGAGGTAGGAGAGTTAAAGATGTTAAGATTTGCACTGGGTGTGACAATGATGGACAGTATTAGGAACTGGTATATTAGAGAGTCGGCTCAGTTTGGACGGTTTGGAGACAAATCCAGAGAGGCGAGATTGCGTTGGTTTGGACATGTGCTGAGGAGGTATGCTGGTTATATTGGGAAAAGGATGCTAAGGATGGAGTTGCCAGGTGAGAGGAAAAGAGGAAGGCCTAAGATAAGGTTTATGGATGTGGTGAGAAAGGACATGCAGGCAGTTGGTGTGACAGAGCAAGATGTGGGGGACAGGAAGAAATGGAAACAGATGATCTGCTGTGGCGACGTCTAACTGGAACAGCTGAAAGAAGAAGAAGGATGTGGTTCCTTCATTTAGCTGTATTTTTTGAATATAGAGATTCACATGACTTGGTTGTAGTGATGTTTCTCTAAAGTATAAAATTCTATCTGAGGGAGTAGTGTTATATTAAGTTGTTAAGGCCTGGACAACTTTCTGGTTTACAGAGAAGTCTGTATTGTAGCTGATAAAAAGCTAGGTAATGTGGTAGTTTTAAGCAGTTTAATTCTCTGAGAGATAGGCAGTGATGTGTTTACTGCAAATATAGCTGTTTTATTATAACATTGATCAAGTCTAGACAGTTGAGAGACTTGAAATTTAGTGAAGATTGGGTCCCACAGAGGGGAGATGGCAGTAAGAAAGTAAAGGCTGTACATTGGCTGTGTCAGTGAGGTAGATTTTTACTCTGTATAATGTACTTAGTTTTGGATTTTTTTTTAACCATGTGTGATAGATGGTGGCCGAATTTCAACTGGTCATCTATAGATAGATTCCTGTCTCAGAGACTTCCCATACTCTGGAACAAACTCCCTATCTATATCAAACAAAGCTCCTCATTAGCACTCTTCAAGAAAAATCTTGATGATTGGACGGGAGATAGGAAATTCACCTCCGGGATCACTTCTGTGGCTCTGCTTGACAGGGGCACAGGAAAATAATTTTCTTGGGAGGCAAAAGCCAGGGTACCATTTGGCTAGGCTTATATAGGCCCTAGGGCCAATAGGCCCTAGTACCTACCTATGAACCTATGATGACACCCAGTAATTTTGTGTGGTTTACTTGTTCTGCCATGATGCTGTTGGCAGAGATGATAATGAGTAGTGTTGTTTTGGTAGACATATTGTAGGGTGAAGAGTAGTAATGTAGCTTTTTTAGGATTTAGAAGTACTTGTAAATAAGTTAGCCATGTTTCAATCGAAAAGAGTTATTGTTGTTTAAGGTCCTGGTTTTTAGAAAGAGGTTTGGCAGAGCAGATTATGCTCAAGTCATCAGAGTATTGAACTAGGGTAGCATTTTTGTAGCAGTGTATAGTACATTGATGGATATTTTGAAAAGTATGGGGCCTAGTACAGATCCTTGTGGAACACTAACAGTTATAGGCAGGAAGGTGGAGAAATCATTTTTCCATTTCACTGCCTGTGTTCTGTATGAAAGGTAGGTATGGAACCATTATAGTGAAGAGTTGATGAGCCCTAAGGATGAGCTTTTATGTAACAGCTTCTGGTGGGAGACAGTATCAAAAGCTTTTGATAAGTCTAGGGAGATGCTAGAGACCAGGTGTTTGGCATTTTTGTGGTACTGACAGTATTAACAAAACTCAGCAATGCAGTAGTTGTGCTGTGAGGGGGACAGAAGTCATATTGAGTTGAAGACAGAAGCTAGTTATCTACTAGATAGTTGATAAATTGCTTAGGAATACATTTTTCTAATACATTTGATAGGTGAGATAAAATGTCAGTTGGCCTATAATTTGAAAGATCTGTACTGATTCTACCCTTATGCAGAGGAATAATGAATGATTTTTTCCATAGAGTGGGGAATTTATTTTCAGATATGGATCCATTTATCAGAACTGAAATTGAATATGCAATAGCCTTAGCTGCTTAAGATAGTTACCAAGTAAATTGACAGGGGCAATTATAGAATACCTTAATTTTTAATCTGTTTTTGATGGTATGTGTTGGAACTGTCTTGGGGGGATGTTGAAGGAGGTTATTTGATTGAATATGGACTTCAAGAGCTTGATTAGTCACCTGGTTGGTTAAGGAGTGGACTGTCTGTATAAAGTGGGTGTTGAATTGATTGGCTATACTGTAATGTTGTTTCTGTGTGTTTGGTGTTGGCAGCATAGCTTGTCCTGGATTTAACAGTTTATTGACTGAGGCTCGGAACAGTTTTGGATTATTAGTGTGTATATTTTGATTGGTTAAATAGTTTTTTTTTATCTTTGGTGATATGTGGTTTTGTTAGATTTCTTAGTTATTTATATGCTAGTAAAGTGGGAACTTTTTTTATTTTTTGTCCAGAGGCTCCATGCTTTGTCTCTTTGTTTTATGAATTGTTTATTTGCTAAGTATAGCCATGGGGCAGGGTTGCCTTTGAATCTGTTTATTCCAATGGGAGCTAGTCTGTTTAAAACACCTAGGAAGATGTTGTTGAACTCAGAGACAGCACCATCTATGGAGAAAGTCTTTAGTGACTCTAGATAAGAGATGTAGTGTATTGATAAGAAAACTTACTGCTATTTATGAAGATACTTTTATCAGGCTGTAAAGCCATGTTTAGGGGCTGTTGCTTTGGTACCTTATGGTGTAGATTGGTGACTGATCATTTAGTCTGTCTGACAGTTCCATGGGATGATATTTTATTTGAAGTGAATGTTAGGATCCTGTCGAGGGTTAACTCTCTGGCTGGGTCTTTCTTATATCTAGTTGGTGTGGTTATAATTTGGATGAACTTATACAGATTTGTATTATTGGTTAGATTTTCAGACTGTATGGTTTGCCAATCTATATTAACATCACCCAATCTTATGGTTTCATGAGTGATTTTTGAGGAGGACCAGCAGAGAATATCTTCCGGTGTTTTAGCATTGTTACCCAGGGGTATGTATATAACCATGATTATGATTGTCTCATGAATATTTAGTTTTATGGTTGGTAGGATTTCCAAGTTACAGAAAGTTGGCAGGGTGTCAGGGAAAATGGAGGTATCTCGTGTGTGTGTGTGTGTGTGTGTGTGTGTGTATATGTGTGTTTATGGCAATGTCTAATCTGATAATGTTACAGCCAGTGAGACAAATTCTTCATTTTTTGTTTCCTATTGGAGCCAGGTTTCTGTGGCAATTAATATATCTGGAGTGTGTCGTGCTATTCATGCGTGCACTTCAAGGAGTTTGTTATAAACACTTTGTAAGCTGGTATGGTATATGTGAAGGCAAGGCTGAAATAATGGATGAGGTGTTAAGTGATAAAGGAGCTGATGGGAATATGTTGCCTAGTACCTGTATATGCTGAGTTGGGCCTGAGTTTGGGTGGAGTCATTTATTTAGTTGACGTTTGTTAACCAGGATAGTCCAACTGGGTCACAGAACCCATTTTCAGCAGAGGCCCAAGGAGAAAAGCTCCACCTTTAGACATTTACATCTGTACACAGATAAATTACAAATTGTTACAACAAGTAAGTTAAGGCATTACACTTTCAACAAATTAAAGATAACAATGTCCAATAGTTAAAGCTTAGCAATAAAATTTTTACATTGTACATGTTTTAACAATGGATTTCTATAGAAAAAGGAAATAATCTACTTGGAACATATTAACATAAGAGCCTTACTTCGGGGGGGGGGGGGGTAGTTACTTTTCTGACGGTTTTAGACAGACAGGAAAAGGAGTATAAATTCATGGTAAGGAAGAGAGGAGAGGAGTTTTTGAGGAGGGTTTATAGATATGAAATGAGGTAATACAGAAACAGAGAGAAGGGAGGGTGATTAACCAGGTGTTAAACATGAGTAGAGCCATGCTTATTAAGGTGTATTTTTAGGGAGCCTTTAAAGAGTGACAGGTAAGGGACTGATCTGGTGGTTGAAGGGAGAGAGTTCCATAATTAAGAGATATAGTGGTATAGACATTGCCCTGGTTGTTTGGAAGGTTTAGAGATTTCTTGCAAGTTTTTGCCTTCTGGTCTGAGTGATCTGTTTGGTTTGTATTTTAAGCATAGCAGTGCTAGGCTTAAAAAGGCCCTTGTGATCATTAGCCTAATAAACACCTATGATAAGCTTATTTAGGGCAGGGCAAGCATTGGGTTTGTAAATTAGATTGTGTATGGTAACCAGATGGATATATGTTGGTTGGAGAGTTAAAGCCAGTGTAGTTCACGTAAGGGTTTATAGTGGTGTGTATGGTATTTATAGTTGGTGACGAACTTTGTTATGGCATTGTTCCATTTTTGCTTTGGGGGATGTTTGCAAGTTGGTGAGTATGCTAGAGCCGTAAAGTAGGGCGGGGAGTAGGAATGTTTTTGCCAGAGTAGTCTTGGTAGATGTAGTAAGGAATTGCTTATTTCAGTAGAGCTGTCCTAATTTCTTTATATTTTGCTGGACATGAAGGTCAAAGTTAAGTTTCATCACTACGTTTTATGGCTATGGTGGTGTAATGCTACAGGCAGAGGTATTTTTGCTTGATTTTTATGTTAAATACCAAACTTGTGAGTAAATGGTTGTTGCTTTAGATAATTGTACTTGAACTGTAGGATATATATGAGTGATGCTATAAATGGTGCGATTGGCAAATGAGGTTCAGAAATATTTTGATTGGAGGACACAATATAAGAGTTTGGGTGGAATTGTGAGGGCAAAGATGTTAGTAGGATGATCAGTGTTCAAAAAGGAGAAGAGGTACTAGTGTGAGGAATTGTAGGAGCAGCCCATTTCTGAAATGTAACAAACAGAGGGGTTTGAAAGGACAGAGGATAACAATGTAGTAAAGACTGGAACTAGGAAGGGTTTATTTGGGGAAAGAAGTTGAAATGTGGAACAATAGATAGGTACTGCTGGGGGGGGGGTCTGAGTAGGAATGGATATAGGGCAAAGCAGTATGGGAGGGACAAAGGTTCTTTTTGAATGATGCTAAATATTAGATGGAAGTTGGGAAATAGGTAAACAGAAAACACGAGTGCTTGCATGATAGCAGTAAAGTTGTTTTGGGGGGGGGTAGGGACTGGGTGCTACAGGTGAGACACATCTAAGCATGTATGTTGTAAGAAAAGTCTATAGAGACAGTTACAGTTGTAGTATAACACTTGTTAAGAAGTGTAGGTAACAGCTTATGCAGAGCATAGAAGAATTTTGTACCCTGGGAAGGAGTGTCTAATATTCTATATAATAATAGTCTAATATGTAACGCCGTGGAAAGCATTATCATGGAAATGATCAATAAATATATAGTAAACCCCCAGACACTGAACCCAACCCAGTTTAGTTTTGTCAAGGGCAGATCATGCCTTCTCAACCCGGTGGACTTCTTTGAGAATGTAACCAAAGCAATGGATGATGGAAAAATGGTTCAGAGTACCTACCTTGACCTTTCCAAGGCATTTGACACAATACCCAATTCAGGCATTGTTGAAAAACTCAAGACATTAGGTAAAAACTCGTATGTCACCTGGTAGATAGCCAATTGGCTCATAGACAGGACCCAGGAAGTTAGAATTGGGGAGTTCACCTCTACAAAGATGCCAGTCGCAAGTGGAGTCCCTCAGGGATCAGTCCTTGGACCTCTCCTTTTTGGCATTTACTTCTCAGAAGTCAAAGTCAATGTCAGTGGTCTCTGGCTGACTAAATTTGTAGATGATTGCAAATTAGGGGCTGTCACTGAATCCCACACTGACACAAATGTTCTCCAGGAAGGGCTGACACAGACAAACAACTGGTGTCAGAGTCATGGACTAAAACTAAATGCCAATAAATGGATAATGGTATCCTTTGGCAAGTCATCCACCCCAGTAACTATTATATTGACAACACACCCCTTAGAGTTGACCCAGTAGTCAGGGACTTGGGGACACACATAGATAGTAATATAGCTTTTGACCATCACATGCCTACAGTAGTGAGGAAATCATTCTATATTGTGCTACATATAAACAAAGGTATGCCGTCTAAGTCCAAGGAAGTCATTGTTCCACTATATTTGGCATTCATCAGATCTATCATTGAGTACAGTGCCCCCCTTTGGTATGTACCTCACCAAGAATATCCAACAATTGGAATATCCACAGATGTTCCTCACTAAAAGAATACAGGGCCTAAGTAAAATGTCCTATACAGACAACCTTATAGGCCCTATCCCTGTATTCTGTCTCCTACAGGCTTTTGAGGGGAGATCTATGCCTGGCATACAGGGCATTGTCAGGCCACACTCTGATGGATGTTCTGCATATCCACAAAACAAACAGCACCAGAATAACCCATTCTAAAAACACAAACCTTGCCTGTGATATAAATAGGACGTGCTGGAGAGACAGATATGCATCCCAGAGATTAACCCATCTATGGAACAGGTTCCCCATCTATGTGAAGCAGAGTTCCTCCCTAACCCAACTCAAGTTTGTAGATCAATGTGTGTGTATGTACCCTTAAGAAGCTATCCAAGGGCTTGCACATGTGTATAAATATTGAGCATGTGCGAGCCTGACTGCCATTTTGTAGTTAGCTGTTGAGATGTAAGCATGTATGTATGTAAGGTCTGTCTGTTAACTAGTCTGTTCGTATTTAATGATGCTTCGATCCATCCTGATGTATTTCTTTTTGTTAGAGATTAATGAAGAACACAGTGCAACTTGGACAATTGGATGGGGATCAGGAAATTCATCCCTGGTTTGGCACCTGTGTCTCTAATGGACACAGGCAACCTGTAAATGGTTCATCTCACAGGCCCCTGCTTGTAAATGTTTCATCTCCCAAACCCCTGCTTACACTTTTAAAGGGTATCAGATCTTGTCTGAGATTTGGGATGCATGGCTAGGCTTAAAAAGGTCCTCGTGGTTGTTAGTCTAGTAAACACCTATGAATCTATACCTGAGGAAGATAATTAGAAAAAAAATCCCCATAGACTTGACAACAAAGTAAAGCAACAACTGAAAATTCTCAGTAAAGTATTTATTGCCTATGTAGAACATGAAGTGCCAAAGAACATTTAAGCACAATAATCCAAGTATCCTACATGGATGATATAATGAGGAAAGAAAACAGGTAAATCAATATTCTAGTTTAAGTTGGATTTGTTAGCCAGGACAGGTATGAATGAAAGATTTTTTCTATCTTTATGGACAATGAAATATGTAGGATCTCAGTAGAGTGAAGATCACTCAAGTCACTCAACAACAAGTACCGTTATGACTCTACCATTGTCCATGTTAGAGTGAATGACTTGAAACTTACCTCTCTGGACTCTATGAAGAGAGGCATGATGGAACTCTCTGATTATGTGTCCCAGACAGGTATGTCCCTAGCCCTAAGCAGTATCCTACACTCACCCAGGATGATGCCACAATATTAAAAAATGATTGATTTCAGCAACTGGCTCAGCTTCTGTTGTCAGTCCTGGGGGATCCAGTATCTGTCAGCCTGGGAGGATATGGTAGACAGACCTCGCTGCTTTGCTAGAGATAGTCTGCACCTGTCTCCTCTAGGCTTTCGGATAATGGCAAAGGCCCTTGCCTCCCCATAGTGCTTTTTTAGGCCATGTAAAAACAACAAATTTTCCAATGTAACAAAATCTAATTGAGACAAACTCGTGGTCATGCTGCTTAATGCTAGGGGTTTAAACACGAAACTGCACTCCCTGGAAGCACTCCTCACCTTGGAGGATGCTTACGTCTGTGCAGTTACCAAGACATGGTTTAAGGCTGCTTAGAGCACCCCAGCCATGCAAGATTACAATGCCTTCCACATGTTCAGACCTCAAAATGAGCATGAGGGAAACAAAGGTGGAGGTGTATCCATCTTCATTAAAACCAAATACACTTTGAGGCTGGTCAAACAACATGACTCTCTCAAACTACTCCATGACCAATTAACAAACAGTTGGGAAAGTATCATACCACATCACTGCTATAGATCCCCCACCATGAACCAGGATAAGCATGCCACCCACCTCGATATACTGGAATACCTCGCCATACAGCCCAACACCTTATTCGTGGGAGATTTCAACTATCCTTCCATAGACAGGGGGAACTGGGAGGTATACATGAGCAAAAACACGCTCACCCAGAGGTTCTTGGACTTTGTTAAAACAAATGCTGTGGAACAGATAGTCTGCACCCCACTAGGGGATCTTATGTTGTAGACATACACAGGTAGGTTGCTGTACTTCCCCATGCATGACGCACTCCAGCGGAGGTCAGACCACAAATCAATTTAATCTGAAGTAACTACTGGAACTGACACCCTCACAGGAAAAAAAGTTATAAAAAAACTTCGCCAAAGCTAACTACAGCATACAAAGCAATGGCATACCACCCACAATCGCAGACACCAATGATCACTATGCAGAAGTGAATGCAAATGCCCTGTACAAACACTTAAGTGACTGCATAAACTGTGTTGTATCTGACTGGATCAAAACCAGGTTTTCCCAATTAAAACAAGACAGGTGGATTTCAAGTATAAACAGATTTTATAACAAGAAGAAGAAACTGTTGTCCAAAAGCAAGAGGGATATCACTCTGTAGAGGAAGCGTTCCTTCCTGAGCCTAAACAGGAAAATTAGAAATCTTGTAAAGCCTTCTAAAGCAAATTACGAAACTAAAATTGCATCCTTAGCCAAGGATAATCATAAGGCATTCTTTACCTATGTCTGAAGTTTAAAAGGGAATGCCCAGCTATGTGCTGAACTGGTTGTAGATGGGATCACTCATACTACACCTGAAGATATTGCCAGTCTCCTGCTTAGTATCGCGAGAGAATAGGTCATCTCTGCACTTGCCAAGGCCAAAAACACAGCCTCAATGGGACCGGATAATATCAAAGGTTATTGACTAAACAATCTAAAACAAGAACCAGCGGACCCACTTGACATTTTCTTTAATCATAGTTTGAGAACTTTCAATGTGCCTGCAGAATGGAGAGCAGCAAGAGTAACACCCTGCACAAAGGGGGGGGGGCATCAACTGACCCTGGGAACTACAGACCCATACGTTTAATCAGCCTCATCCGCAAGGCCATGGAAAGAATCATCATGGACCTTATCAACAAGAATATAGGCGACCTTCAAATGCTGGACCCAACCCAGTCTGGCTTTAAGGGTAGATCATGCTAATTAAACTTGGTAGGCTTCTTTGAGAATGTCACCAAAGCCATAGATGAAGGTAAGACAGTGCAGACAACTTAGCTCGAGCTTGCCAAGGCTTTTGACACAATTCTCCACTTTGGCATCATTGAGAAACTCTCCCAGACAGGGTTTAACCCTTGCATTACTAGATAGGTAGCCAACTCGCTCACCGACAGAACACACACTGTCAAAACTGGTGACTCAACCTCCACCAGTAGACCCATCATCAGTGGAGTACCACAGGGGTGTTACTATTTGGCATCTATTTCTCAGAAGTGCAGGCCAAGGTATATGGCTTTGGCTCATCAAGTTTGCTGATGATTGCAAACTTGAAGAAATCACTGAGTCCCCCAACTATGTCAACATATTACAAGAAGGGCTAACACAAACAAACGATTGGTGCCAAAGCCATAGTCTAAAACTAAATGCAAAAAATGCATTATTATTCCCTTTGGCAAAATGGAATTCCCTACAAATTACATTACTAACAACACCCTCCTGAGTTCCAAACCAGTGGTGCAAGACTTGGGAGCACAGGTTGATAGAAATCTGAACTTTGGCCACCAAGTTTCCACAGTGGTAAAGAAAGTCTTCTATGTAGCGCACCTTATAAGCAGTGGCATAGCATCCAGGTCAAGGGATGTTATAACTTTATAACTCTACTGTACTTGACTCTCGTCAGACCACTAATAATGCACCCTTTTGCATGTACCTCACCAGACACCTGCAGCAGCTGGACAGACTTCAGAGGGTTCTCACTAAGAAAATACAGGGACTCCAAACCATGACCTATGTGAACAGACTGAAAGCCCTTTCACTTTACTCTATATCTTATAGGCTGCTGAAAGGTGACTTATGCCTGGCCTATAGGGCAATCCGTCTCCAACCCTGTCCTAATGGAAATGCTGCACATCCACAAGTCAAATGGCTCTCACTTTAGAGATCTCAAGCTAGCTTGTGACACTAACAGATCATGCTGGAGAGACGGATATGTCTCCTAGAGACTGATGCTTCTAGGCTCCCTATTCTTGTAAGACAGAGCTCCTCACTGACCCTATTCACATGCACCCTAGATAATTGTGTGGGAGACCTCAAATTCACATCTGGAGTGGCACCTTTGTACATCATGGACAGGGGTAGCTGGTGTTAATCACAGACCCGCTCTGTTCATAAATTCATTATGAGAGCCTACCAAAAAAGAACAATTAGGGATACTTGGGATTAACATGGTTAGGCTTGTAAAGGCTCTAAGGCTGCTAGCCTAGTAACTTCCTATGAACCTGTAAGTCCTAGCAGAAGTGACAGCCACCAAGAAAAGAGGTTCTTAACTTTTACAACACAAAATACTAGTGTCAGGCTGCAACTATGTCATGCAACAGAGGCTTCTGCAGAAAAGTTATTTTCTAAAAAGTTTCTCCAACTTTTAAAGATGCTTAGAATAGGTCAACATGACTCAGGTGAAAATACAATATATTAGCTAAATGTACCCTAATAAAAGAGTACCTCAAAGCAGACTAGAGAGGTATGGCAATAGCAGGAGTATGAAAGGAATGTAACCCCTTTTAGTTAGCCCAATCTGAAGAGGGCACCTGTCTGTCCTGATAAGTTTTTTCTGGTACTGGACTTTTGGGATAAAGTGAGACTAGAGCACTCTCTTCCTAAACAGACAGGATTAGTAGCAACTGTAGGAAAGGGAGAGTCCAGACAGTGAACTGTAGAAAATACATTTGTGGGTGAAGCTTGCCTGATGGGCAGTGTTACAGATCCTTCACTAGGGTGAACTAGAGGGAGTTTTCCAGTCAATGGTTTTGAAGTTATCTACATTTTGAGTATGCATTTTTAAATTTATTAATTCATTATTCATGACTTTTCTGTTTTAGTTTAACATGATTGTTTTTTAAGGCTATATAAGTAACTGGTGTTAAGTTTTTGAAACACACTCTGATGAAGTCCTATTAAAGTTTGGAAGGGAAGAAAGTGCTTTGTGTATTTGTTTGCTTTTCTGTGCTTGTTTTTTAATAAATGTTTGGAGTCTTTACCCATCTGGTTCTTCTACCTTCATTACCAGTTGGTTACTTAGTTTTTTTTCTGAAGTCCATTGGATTTGGGTCAATACTGTAAATTATTGTACTTAGTAGATCACTGTTTTTGTCTTCCGTTTCAACTTTTTATGGTATTTTATCAGTGTTTCGTATTGCTCTTTTGTTGAACATGGGCTGTGGCTGCACTGAAAAGTCCAATTACCCATTAAATAAATGAATGGATGGGTAAATAAACAAATAAATAACATTTATGGTAGTTTAGGTGGACATTAAAGCTCCTATACCACCTACTGGAAGAAGTTTGGGGGTTTCAGGGCCAAACTTTCCCTAGTCAATATAAAGATCACCTTAGGTGTCTCCTGCATATAGGTCACAGGTTTAGCAGAATCAATTGGCTCAACAATAAATTAATAAACATTCTATAATAGCTAGTGTGATTTCCACAGAGGGCATAGCACAGTGATGGCAATGTGGTTAATTTTCAATTGTAGTTTGAAATGTATGAAAGGTGAAGGGACTCTCACAGATACTGCTCTCCTTAACCTCCACAAGACATTTGACTTACTGTCCCCCTCACCTTACTTAGGTATGTCCTGGAACTACAGGCTTTGCATCTGAACCATGTGATACTTATCTCCTAAGCCACACGTTTAGTACCAGAATTGGTCACTTGATTTCTGACCTAGAATATCATAGGACTCGGTCTTTGACCCTCTTGTGGTTCTCTGTGTTTACTAATTTCTTCATTAGGGATTGTCCATGTATTCAGCTATCAAGGTATACAGACCTTACCGTCATGAACATAAACCTTTATTCTACTTCTGGTATCAGCAAGTTCCTTTTTCTTGTAAATTACATTTTCAGATTGTCTGACTAATTTACAGCAAAACAGCAATTTTTTCAGCCTTACCAAAACCAAGATTAAGCTTTCTGATTATTTTTAAAATCTCAGGATGATGGTGTATCTGCAGTCCTTATAGACTTGCACTCACTTGTACTCATCATCATCATCATCCCCCTTTTTCCCATTTACATGGGGTCGGGGTATCGTATTAACTGTCGCCAACTCTCTCGGTTCAGTGCCACTCTCCTGTCTTCTTCAACACTCATGCCTGACTGTCGCAGATCTTCTTTCACACAATCCATCCACCTCTTTGCTGGACGCCCTCGCTTCCTCTTACCTTCTTCCTGTCTGTCCCAAATCTCCCTTCCCAGATTGTCTTCTGCTTTTCTACACATGTGCCCATACCATCGTAATCTGTTCTCTTTGATCTTTTCTGCAATTGGAGCTACTTTGGCTTCTGCTCTTATGTCCTCCTTTCTTCGCCTGTCCCGCAGTGTGCATCCTACCACCTTTCTCAGGCACTTCATTTCCATCACCTCTAGCTTCTTCAACTGTTCTGCCTTTACTGCCCAGGTTTCTGTACCATACAGTAGTACTGGTCGCACCACTGTCTTGTACACCTTACTTTTCAGCTTCTTTGGCATTCTTCTGTCATAGACTACACCTGATACTTTATGCCAGTTGGCTGCAGCCCCTCTGATTCTAGCTTTGACCTCTTCATTCAGACTACCCTTCTCCTCAACCACCCCTCCCAGATACTTGAAGCTGTTTACCTGTTTCACTATCTTCCCATCTATCTCTATTCTCAGCTTCTTCTGATTTCCCCAATCTGCTGCCATTACCACTGTCTTATCTGTGCTTAGTTTCATCCCATGTGCTTTCAGATTTGCATTCCATTCTCCTATCCTTTGCTGAAGTTCTAGAGCAGAGTCTGCCTGTACAGCCACATCATCTGCATACAATAGCTTTGTTGCTCTGACCCCTCCAACCTGTTTGCTGATGTAGTCCATTACCAGTATGAACAGCAGTGGGATCAGAGCTGAACCCTGGTGTACACCCACTCCCACTGGGATCCCCTCAGTGAAGCCAAACACTGTTTGTACTTGAGTCACTGGGTCCTTGTACATAGCCTGTACTAATTCTACCAATGTTTCTGGGACTTCAAACCACCGCAGTACTGCCCAGATCAGCTTTCTTGGGACCTTGTCATATGCTTTCTCCAAGTCTAGGAAAGCCCAGTTCGACTCTCTCCTCTTCTCTAGTTTCTTCTCAAGTATCTGTCTCAATGCAAACATCGGGTCAATTGTGCTGCATCCTGATCTGAATCCAAACTGTTCATCTCCCATCTTACATTCTACTATTCTGCGTACCATTTATCAATCACCCTCTCCAGAACTTTCATGCAATGTGGTAGGAGTTTGATGCCTCTGTACTGTCCACATTTGTGGATGTCCCCTTTGTTCTTGTACACCGGCATGAGTATGCTTATTCTCCAGTCATCTGGGATATGCCTTTCTCTCCACACTGCAATTAGTACCCTCAGAAGCCATTTCTTCCCTAGCTCACCCAGCATCTTTATCATATCTGCTGTGACCTCATCTGAGCCTGCTGCTTTCCCTGATATCATTTTCCTTAGTGCTGCTCTTACTTCTTCTAAGCTGGGCTCCTCTTCTACTCTCATTGTAGGCTGTTTCTGGGGCAGTACCACTTCTGTGGGGTTTTCTTCATTCAGAAGCTGCTGGAAATACTCCTTCCATCTGCCTTTGATATCCTGTGGGCTGGTAAGCAGGTTGTTGCTGGAATCCCTTATGAAGGGTGTCTGACTATCTTCTTTATCTTTCTGTCTTTGCCTTGCAACCTGGTATAGTTTCTTTGTGCCCCTTACTGAGTCACTTTCCAGAAGCTGATAGAGTGCCTCTGATGCCCTATTCTTTGCTATTGCAACTTCTTTCTTAGTTTCTTTGTTAGCCAACCGGTAGTCCTTCCTAGCTTGGCCATTCTTTTCAATCTCCCACTTCTTCATGCACTCCTTCTTTCTTTTGATTACTTCCTGCACTTCTGCATTCCACCACCAGCTTTCCTTATGTACATTATTTCCATACCTGGCTCAGCCACATATCTTTTCTGTAGTCCTAACACATGCTGTTTTTAGGCGCTGCCATTCTTCTTCAACTCCACCTATTTCCTCCTCTTCTTGATGTGCTAGAGCCCTGAGTAATTGCTTGAACTGCTGTACTTTCTCTCCAGTCACCTTCCAGGTCTTCAGCCTGGTCTCTGTTGAGCTTAGAGCCTTCTCTGACCACTGCTTGCAGCTGATTGTGGAAACTACTGGTTTATGCTGTGAACCGACTGTTTCAATGGGGATGACTTTGCAATCATGGATTCTACACCAGTGCCTTTTCCTTACTAGGGGGAAGTCTACCTGAGTTCCATGTTGGCTACTCTTGTATGTGATCTTGTGACTGTCTCTCTTTCTGAACCATGTGTTGGCTATTATCAAGCCATTTGCCAGACAGAAGTCTAGAATGGCTTCTCCTTCTTTATTCCTATTGCTCCACCCATGTGGACTCAGGCAGTCCTCATATCCTGTTCTGTCTGTCCCGATATGTGCATTTAAGTCACCCATTATCAACCTATAGACTTGTACTATAGACATTATTTAATTTCAAATATCTGAAGGTTTGGCATAATCAGTCACTTAGCTTTTCTTGCAGATCCAAAAACATCGAGGTTGGAACATTATTCAGCTGTACCAAGGCACCAAGATTTCTTGCTTTCTTACCTCAGAAGCTAGGGAATGTATTAGAGAAGGAGTCCTGATAACCCTTTTGGTGTATGGTTTTTCACATCCTTAACGTTGCATCAGTGTAAACAGCTCTTCTTATGCTTCTGAGTAAGGTTTGTGTCTATGTACTACTTTCATTTTGGAGGTATCACTGTCAGATCTTGGCTACAACAGTATGTCGTCCTGCACCAATACTGGTTCTTATGCTTCTGAGTAAGATTTGTGTGTATGTACTACTGTCATTTTGGAGGTATCACTGTCAGATCTTGGCTACAACAATATGTCATCCTGCACCAATACTGGTTCTTATGCTTCTGAGTAAGGTTTGTGTTTATGTACTACTGTCATTTTGGAAATATCACTGTCAGATCTTGGCTACAACAGTATGTCGTCCTGCACCAATACTGGTTCTAATCTTTTGATTTTTAAGTTCCTGCATTACACTATGATGGCTAGGGGATAAACTGATTTAAAATCATCAGCTCATGCCAACCCCCCAGTGCTCGATAACGACCAAGTTGCAACTGTCCTCTCCAAAACAAAAAGTAATATCACCATGAGGACAGATATTACTCCAATCTTCTTACTGATTAGCTTAAAGAGTCACCTAGCAAAACATCATCAGTCAAAATCTCTCCATGGGATATGTACCTAAAGAATGGAGAAATGCCATCATCAACCCCCTCCCTAATGGTGACCCCCCCTACCGACACAGCTAGCTATATCACTTTCACTAACTGTATCTGTCTAGCTATTGAATGAATTATAGATTCATAGGAAGTGGGCCATTATAAGTCTAGCCAATCTCCCCTCTCCAAAGAAAGAATCAAGCTCTGCACATTGCAGCTGTGAGGTAAACACCTTGACAATAAAACCAACCCTCCGTTCTAGAACTAATAAAAAAGGCACATAAGATTTAGAGACTCTAGTCCCTTTGTCGGTAATAGATTGTGCTTTTTCAATCTTGTTAGCTTGTTCTAAAAAGTTACCAAAGCTCTAGAAGAAGGACATCCTATCCAAACTGCTTATGTTGTCTTAGAACATTTGACACCATTTCCTACTCTGGAATCATAAATAAGCTAACCCAACTAAAATCAAATCCTTTGTAGTTCACTTGATTCCAAACAAGCTGTAATGCAGAACACACTAAAAGAGAATATTTCTGGTATTGTATCCAAAAAAAGCAAAATGTCACCTGTAGCTTCCATCAAGATTCTGTCCTTGGCCCTTTCTTCTTTGGAATATAGTTCTCTGAAGTCCAGGCAAATGCTAATAATCTTTGGTAACTAAACTTGCAGATGACTGGAAGCTAAGAATCATCCTCAACTCCTGCACTAATTCACTAATACTCCAAGAAGGCCATGATTATACTAATAAACTTTATTTTTATTTTGCATTTGATGACCAGGACAGTCAGAATGGTAAGAACCCCCTTTTCAGGCAAGGCCCAGGGAGAAAAGCTCCATGGAATATAACAGTACAACTAGAAATACAAACTTCAAATAAACATAATGTAGCTACCTTTGGAAAAAAACTAGTAGCCTTCACAGTGAAGATTACCTATTTTGTATGTCCTAACTCAACTCTTTATTCCTGCCAGAAGTTATAAGGTTTTAACGTGCAGCTGTACTCTGAGATGATTGTTTTCACCTGTAATCTAGCATCTGAAGGTCTCCTAGTTAATGCCATCAGTGATAATTTCCCAGTGTTCACAGTCTAAAAGTAAAGCTAAAAATCCTACAGTTACCTATAAGGGCTGTGGGAGCCAGTCACATCTCGGATTAGAAGTATCACTGCGGAACCCTTTTCTTTTGTGCAGTTCTAGTTATGGATACCACGTTAGCTTCCATGGTGAAGCAAAGGTAATCTTCTTATCTGGTCACTAGGGAGCAAAGTTACTTGCTAGGGAATTTTCCAGCAGGTTAGGTTTGGTCAAAGAAAGAAAGACGCTCAGAGACAATTCATTCCGGATCAGTCCTTTATTCAGTGCAGTTAGGAAGATTTCAGTATATCTGGATACTTGGGAATTCTATTTGTATTGACTAAACCTAACCTACTAGAAAATTATGAGTTTAAGGAGGTGAAAAAATAGCCCAGCCATGCCTCAAGCCCCCAAGATGATTGATTCATTATTATATTAATGCTTAACCAGTAGAGGGTATCATTAGTTGTACCAAATAGGGAATCTGTGGAATGTATAGATAGACAAACTATGATCAAGTGGAGTTTGCCTTCACTTCCCCAAGATTAGCTTGCATACAATGTGTTAGTTCTTGTACTTGTATGCTCACTACATGTTGTAGTGAGCAACATTTATAGAATCACTGTCTGCAGTTTTATTTACAGAAGTGAACACATTGTGTCAGAGGAAAAAGTGGTTTCACTTTTTTTTCACATAACTGCGTTTTCTCTGAGGTGCATTTTCCTCAGAGTGTAACTAACCAAATGAGTGGTGGAGGGAGATGCTTCTTTGGTGCAGTTGCTATTTCACAGTCAGGGGAACAAGTCCTTGGCCATTCTGATCTCCCAAAGGTAAGGAGCTTATGTTGGCCTCTGTGGATCAGCTGATCTGTTGGGATTGTATAAATATGTTAATGGGGCAGTAGAGTCAGCGATCTAAATGGCTACAACTGGTTCAGTGGAGGGGAATATACAAGTCGGAAGTCAGGCTTGAGCTAGCAAAACTGCTTCTGACTTAGATGAGTCACACAGTGGAGGGGTATATACAAGTAGGAAGTGAGGCTCGAGCTAAAAAACTGCTCCTGACTTAGATGAGTCACATAAACCTGATAGCTACTTTGCAAAATAAAAATATGTCTATAACATAGTGCATTAGACAAGTACACTAAAACTTGCTAGGCGTACACACCCCAACAAGTTTATACTAGAATATAAAGCTGAAAGACATTGACTGCAAAAACAATGGTGACTGGTATAAAATAAAAGATGAGGAAGATGAGAAAAGTATACAGAAATAAACATATTAAGATAATCTCCAGGATTCAGAAAAAGGTTCATCTTCATGGTAATTGCCTACCACAGGTTTGCCAATTACCACAATAGTAATACAATATAATTCTGGCCACAAAGAGAAAGCCTTCATTATTAGCAGGTCTCTGAATCACACACAAGCACTGTCACACTCGTCAGCAGTAGTATTTTCACTAGTGGCCTTTGCATCATGGTGGCAAAGGCATCCCCCTACTCTCTTCTGTCTACACACACACACACACCGTCATGCAGCTTTATTCCTGCCCCTACAGACATACTCACACACTTCTGCACACACACACGTACAAACACACCCATTCTAATGTCTTTGAACGTAGCTGCACTATCAGTACTTCCATAGGAGCGAATGTGTAACTGTTATGTTTTTATGGAGGTCACTTTTTCCTCCAACAATGAAATTTTACACATGGCCGAGTGGTTTACTGATTTAGTGAGAAGCTGCTGGCATTTCTGGGGAAGATCAGAAGGCTAATTATCATTAACCTCTCCCTGGTGACTGCTGCATTACTATGCCTTCCTCACTACACTAGCCCAAACTCTAACTTTATTTACTAGGCATAGCTACTTTCCAGCCTGTAACTCTCTTTTACCCCCCCTCCACGATTTTTCCCCTTTCCTCTCCATCTATCTTTTTACTATCTCACTTGCCCATTAACTGGCATTCCTCTACTATTCTTTTTGCTACTATTGACTCATCCTTTTTCTCTCCATTTAACCTGAGTCCTGCAGCTGTAAATTCTCTTTAACCTCTGTACTCTATCTTCCTCTCTTGACCCTCCCTAACTTCCTTCCTTTTCACTCCAAAGCTCCTAACCTCTTTACAGTCTAAACTTAAAGCTCTCTTAAACTACATACTTATAACTGTTTCATACCTTTCTGCTGTTTTCCCTTACCTTTTAGATTGTTTTTCTTCTAGTGCTATAACACTCCTTTGTCTCTTCCCGCTCACTCCGCTCCCCTACCCTGCCCCCAAATCCCACCCGCCCCCAGTACCTCTACCTATATCCCTCCAGTTTCCACACCCACTTCCTCCCTACACCAATCAGCTCTCTACACCTTCAACTGCCTATTATCCAATTTGTAACCACTCCCTCAGCTAATACATACATTCTTCTCATTCCAAACTCTCCTCCACTCAACAACCTCTCCCTCCAGCTCCACACTTACTAC
The DNA here is from genome assembly GCF_019279795.1 of Protopterus annectens. Lineage (NCBI taxonomy): Eukaryota > Metazoa > Chordata > Ceratodontiformes > Protopteridae > Protopterus > Protopterus annectens. Next base: position 62,183,577 of record NC_056747.1, read on the forward strand.
TCCCTATCCTACCCATCCTTACAAAGCTTTTTCTCCATCCCCCTGCACAATTACCTTACCACATATATAAGACATCTATAACACTTAACACAAAGCAGCCTTATCAACATGCCTCTAAATCCTTCATCCATTTGTATCCTTCTTTTACTATCTCTTAAACTATCATACCTTTACTACCTCACCCAACCCCATACTTCATACCATACACAATATTTTCATATAACCAACCATTTGAACTCCCCTCTCTCACACTTGCACTCTCCTATCTCTCCTCATCTTTACACAATAACACAGCTCCTCACCTTCTCATTCAAAGTTTTCTCTTCTCAGAATAACTCTCTCCCCATACCAACCAAACACCCCATAATCATTACAACTGACCCAAATCATTGTTTTACTCTATTCAATCATCTTTTGAACCCAATCTTTCACCTCATTTCCAGTCTTTTATCTGGTGATATACATCCCAACCCGGCCCTCCTCCTTCTCCTCCTCACACAAGCCCATATACTTTACCTCTAAACTCCCAAAGCATAATGAATAAAGTCCCAACCCTCCATGCATGATGCATAATAAACCTGACATACTATCTATTTCAGAAACATGGTTAAAGCCCTCTATAAAAGATTCTGAAATTACTCCACCTAGCTACTCTATCATTAGAAAAGACAGGACCCAAAGGAAAGGTATGTGTAGCCCTCCTATACTCCTCTTCCTTGCTAGTTACCCCCTACAACAAACCCACTCCTACATTTGACAACGCAGAAGTACTCCTCACTCTCCTACAAGTCAATAAACACAAACACATATGCCTTGCATCTATCTACATTGGACAATATTTCCACACTTGAAAATATTCTCTCTTGGCTCTCTGACAATATTAGCAATGAAACCATACTCTTAGGAGATGTAAATATTAACTGGGCCTCCATCCAGTCCCTAACAAATCCTCTTAACATCAACCTATATAACTTCACCCAACTAATCAATACCATAACACACCCATCAAAAGACCTCCTGTGGCACCATCCTTGACTGGATTCTAGTATCACATCCCCACTATTTTTCCGATTGTACTCTTCCTGACCCTCTTTGTGATTATTTGCCTACTTTTTCTCCTCGGCTCCCCTCTATCTCATACCCTTCCCACAACTACATTACTACTCGTAGCGAAAAGCTTCAACCCATCAATCTTTGTAGATTCCTTGAAAGCAATTAATTGGAACAATCTAAAGACACTCCCATTAGAAGAAGCAGTTGCCCACTTTAACTCCACTTTCTTAAGAATACTTGATTCCCATGCCCTCTAAGAACAAAAAGAATCAAAACAAATTCAGCCCCTGGCTAACCAAAACCACACTATCAACTATTAGAGACAAAGCCTGGGGACTCTATCTGAGAACTAAGACCCCAGAACATCATATTGCATTTAAAACCCTTGAATAAAGTTAAGAAGCTAATAACCTCAGATAGACAAAAATACTTCTTCACACTCCAAAACAATAATAAAACCAACCCTCAAAGATTTTGGAAGGGAATATCCACCCTCCTTAACCCCAGCAAACCTCACACCCCAACCCCAGACCCAAACAGTCCTGACTTAGATTTAGCCAGTTTAACTTCTTTTCATCGACTCCATTAGCAAACTCACCTCCTCCTTCACATGCCCCACCTCACTATCTAATACACCCCCTCCCTCTCCAACCCACAACCCTATCCCTAATTCCACCTCACACTGCCTATCTTCCACCTTATCCACTACTCCAACTGCTTCATCATTCTCAACCCCTCAAACTCTCTCTCCACATTCCTCTCTATTCTCACTAAAACCTACACCCACTTCCACTATAAAGAAACTTCTTCAGAAACTGAAGCCTTGCACTAATGCCCTGATACCATCCCTCCTACTACCTAAGCATAGCTGCAGATGCTATTGCTTATCCCATCAGCATTCTAATCAACCGCTCTATTCATGAATGCACTGTGCCCCAACTGTGGAAGCAAGCATTCATCATCCCTCTACACAAAGGAGGCAACAATTGTAGCATCAACAACTTTCGGCCTATTGCTATCCTGTCCCCTATTTCTAAACTTCTGGAAAAGTGTGTCCACCTTCAACTCTTGCCACATCTCTTAGACAACAACCTTATAACTCCTACACAGCATGGATTCAGGCCAAACCACAGCACTATGACAGCCCTCTTATCCTTCCTTGAGACTGTTAACACAGCGCCACATTGTCTCTACCCTACTACTTGACCTCTCCAAGGCCTTCGACACTATCTCACACAATCTGCTCTTAAACAAACTGTCAAAACTTAACCTCTCTCCTTCTTCCATAAATTGGTTCTCTAGCTATCTATCAAATAGAAACCAAGCTGTAAAATGGAAAAAGGCCACTTGCCCTTTCCTTAGTACCCGCACTGGAGTTCCTCAAGGATCTATTCTTGGTCCCCTCCTCTTTAATATATTTATAAACGATTTCCACAAATCAATTCCTTTTGCAAACATCATCCAATATGCAGATGATTCTACCATTATCTGCTCTGCCACCTCCTCCTCTCAGCTCCAAACACTTACCCAGGAAGCTTTTTCAATTACCAACAGTGGATGAAATTAAATCACTTGGCACTCAATGCCTCCAAAACAAAACTTATGGTATTTACCCCCTCCAAATCCACTTCCTTCAATATAAACTCTTTCTCAATTACCAGCCAAAATAACTTACCCCTTGAACTAGTGACTGAAACTAAGCTATTAGGTGTACAAATTGATAATAGGCTTAGCTACAACTCCCATCTACAACTAAATATTAAAAACTCATCAAAAACTAGGTATGCTCTACCGTCAGAATCAGTACCTTACAAACTTCTCCAAGATCACACTCACTTCCTCGTTTCTCATCCCTCCCTTCTCTATGGAGCTCCACTACTGACCAATCTTCAGTCCTCTCTAAAAACAGCTTTCCTCCTGCTATAATAAAAAATGGACACAGGGCCTCCACCCACCACTGTTCCTCTCTCCAAACCCTAAACTGGCTTGAACTACCTAATCATCTCACTTATATACAGCTGACTTTCGCTCACAAACTCATTCTTAGTCCTTCTCTTTGTCCCTCCCTGTCTTCTGCCTTCAAAATGCACCTACCAAATAGGATATTAAGGTCTAACAATCAAAACCTATTAGAAGTCCATAAACCATCTCATCCCCCAGGTAAACACTTACTATCCTTCAACCTTGCCGCCTCTGGAACTCACTTCCACCATCCATTCGTACACCTCTAACCGATACAAGTTCAAAACTCTCTCCATACACACCTGAGGTCCCAATGGGATTGCTCTTGCTCCCTCCCTCATAAATTTATTATATCTCATTATCCTTTACACTTTTGATATCTCTACCTAACAAACCTCATGTTTCATCAGTACATCTACTCTGTAAGGTTATTTAATATCTGCTTGAATAACTCCTCTAAATGTATATCACATTACTCTTTCTATTTTCTTACCTCTCATTTATCCTCATCATACTGTATTGATTTGAATGCTTTTGAATTGTGAGCTTAAATGTTTTATGTTTTACTCTGTACAATCTCTTTTGTAAATTTTTGTAATTTTTGTAAATTTTTGTAATTTTTGTATGCACCTAATTTTGTCTGTATTGGAGCTTTTCTCCCCAGGACTCCATTGAAAACGGGTTCTTTTGGCCCAATGGACTATCCTGGTAAACCAACTGCAAATAAATAAATAAAATAATAAATGCAGCTCTGCCTTTGAGACCACTGTCTACTCTGAAGCCCCTGCAAGCATTTTATTTCAGCAGTAGTGTGGTATAAGAATCAGAAAGGCTTACTTTAAGGGGTAAAGTGGTCATGCGACAGCCCCCCCATGGAAAGCTTATCTAAATCTATGTTAGTTACTCTAGAGGTATATTTCAGCAGCCGTTGCACAGAGCCACAGAAATGTCTGTCCTTCACACCTTGAGCATAGGTTTACGAGTAGTTGTAGAATACTTTGGAATTTCCAAATTAGCATTTTGTCCTGAGGATATTTATTCCTTCCTTGACAACCCCTCTGGTGAATGTAATCTATTCCTGCATCATCAAATTTCCAAGCATTAAGCAACCACTGCATTGTTTTACTCAAGATAAAACTTTGACTTTTAACAGTACACTAAACCCCATCACTGTAGCTGCATTCATTTTAAATGATTATTTTTTTTTTATCTGTTGGGGGAGTGGACAACACACCTTCTTTGTTTTTCCTCTGTCTTTTCCTGACATTATCAGAGTTTGTTATCAACTCCCACACTGTATTACCCACCATAGTCAGTAGGCAATGTGAATCTCCTGTGTTTTCCAGTCTAGGGTATGTGGCCATTTGGCAGCTGATAAGAGTCAACACAGTTGTGGTGCACCGTGGACAAATCCAGGATTCCACAGCAGCAAAAGGGTGCCACAGCAATCATCTTCACAGGCCAGCTGAAAGTGCATTCATGTTTTCCTGGTTTTAATGTATGAAAGAGGGGGTATTTGATACCATCACTGTAAGACCCCCACATTTCTACATTCATGTGCAAATGCACAAAGCTCATGTTCAGTGCTGCCTCTGGTCTTCACTAAGAATGGCTTCTGAGTCAGTTCCCCTCCCCCGTGGGAAGTAAAGCAACCTTTAAGGCATTAACTACTTCCCTCATGTTCCCAGACCCTAATTTTCAGCATCATAAGCAGGAAGTTAATGGCTTTTACATCTGACAGATATCAGGTTTCATCTAGTTTTACATTACTGGTGCAGTTACTAAGGTGTCTGTCAAATACAACAGCTTCTAACAACCATCTTGTGAAGACTCTGAATAACCATCCCCAGAACTGCTGCAGGCCACATAACAAAAATGTAGTCTGACCTGTCACAACAGGCACAGGCAACTGAAAATCCTGAATTCAGAAAACAGGAATATGAAAATCCCTTGTGCCATGTACTTGGTATATCAAATTATTTAACTTATTAGTCATTTATTTACTTGTTAAATAGGTGGACCTTGAACCCTCTTTAGCCACAGGCACAGTCTAAACTAGGTACACTAGACATAATATTTCACAGGCTTTTGGTTACAAAACTATATTCATGCTCACTGGAATACCATATCCAGGTTAAAACTGTTAGGATGAAGATACATCGTTTTGAGAGTGTAAGTGGTTTATTTTACTTATATTATGTACTCATAGTTCAAAGGAAGGTTAGATGTGGGATAGAGTACAGGTAACAATGAGAACAGAACTCATCTAAGGTCAATATTTAAAGTTTGACACCAGGGTTTCATGTAGAAAAATGGTACATTCGGGATATGTTTTACAAGTTTAAGGTCATGATCCCTTATCTTTGTTGCAGATGTATTTATTTATTAATTCTGCATTTCTTAAGTAGTAAGTGAGCTGATCAAAAGACTGTTTTCAGCTATGACCTGGGCCACCAGGCTCAAATGAACATATATAAGTAAACATATACCATCTACATACAGACAAATGGTATGAAATAAGAGAGTAAATACAAGTAAATATATAACAATACAAGACAAAAACTGATACCATAAATTACAAACATAATCCAACAATGAAGTAACAGAATGACTATGAATGAAACGGAAAATCATTGATCAATACCTCTGACACCTTACTATAGGTTGATTAGCAAGGTGCCGTTAGCAAAACTGTTTCTAGTGGAGACAACAGTAGCAGCCTATGTACAAAAATACAATGCAATGCCATTGGTAAATTGGAATATAACAGTATAAAATTGTACACTTGAATCTGAGAAATGCATGTATGTACGAAGAAGCTATTTTTTAATCAGCTTTTGCTACATGTTGGTCATGGCAAAAATGCTCTACCAGTCTAGTCCCAAATTCCTCATAACTTTGTCTCGTCTCTGATGTTGGCTTTATGTCGCTGGGGCAGACTTAATAAAATCTTTTTCCCCACCTGTCATCCTTAAAGAGAGCTTTGGTAGTGATAATGCTCCACAACCTTGTGAACATAATGGATACAATGGATACTTGTGTTTAATCTATTGTCAGGGCAGAAGTTTTAAAGGGGCAAACTTTACTCTAGCAAGGGTACTCTCCTGAAATGACTTTTCTGGGATTTATGATCAAGATGTTTCAGACCTGCATTACCTTGTATCGAGTGAGCTGGTGATACGCTGCCGTGGTTTATTTTCTTATGGAACCCTCCTCAACTCTCCCCCTGCCTGTCATCCTATCCCTTGCTGACCATAAAAGTGACCCAAGTCCATTCCTAAGCTTGTGTCACCAGTGACACAGGCATTCACATCATCAATGTACCAACTCAGTCTTGTAGATGTTTTGGACATTGTGATGTCCCTCCTCTGGGCCAGTGATCAAGGAACCTCAATCTTCACCACTGACACAGGTGGGGAATGTTCACTGTGAGAAAAATGGGCACACACAATATTTTCAGATGCAACCATCTGCACCAAGTACAATTTCTCCTAAGAGCACACAGGGACTGCACCCTCCAGTCCTGGGGCTGGGCTACCTCTCTCACTGCAGCAGTGAGCCTGAAGGTGAGCCACAGTTGCTGATTGGTGCTGATGTTCTCTTGGGCAGCGTGACTGCAAGGGCAGAGGTGAGTGGTAGTATCCAGGCTGACAGTGAGGCACTGTTGTCAGAAGATACCAGACTTCCTGCAGAAGGGGAGCTGGGAAGGGTCACAAAGGTACAGTTGAGACAGGCTTAGCTCTCGGACCCTACATTATGAGGCTTGCGGGAGGTAGATAAGGAGGCACCTGATTCTCAAGGAAAAGGGGAGTCTATATACTGGAAAAAAGGGTTTCTGTATAGAGAGTGGACTCCTGAGGGAGGGCTAGAGGATGAGGTAATATAGTAGTTGGTAGTGCCCAGATCATACTTTCTGGCACTTCTAGCCATAGCCCATGACATTCCTTTTGCAGGTCATATGCATATAAAGCGTACCACAAGGCATATTATGCAGAACTTTTATTGGCCTGGGATTGCAAGGGATATAACAGGGTACTGCAGAACCTGTGAGCAGTACCAAAAAGTAGACAAGGCAGGAGACAAGGTCAAAGCTCCTTTGATGCCTTTGCCTGTGATTGAGGAGCTGTTTCAGAGGGTAGCTATGGATATTGTGGGGCCTCTGAGTACCCCAAGTTCCACAGGGAAGAAATATATCCTAGTGGTAGTAGATTCTTCTATTAGATACCCCAAGGCAGTGGCTCTGTCCTCCTTTGAGGCAGAGAAGGTGACAAATGCTTTCTTAGGTATTTTCAGCAAGAAATACTGACTAACAGTGGTGCCAATTTTATGTCAGACCTGCTGGCTTGCCTGTGGGAGCACTGTGGGATAAAGCACCTAAAGACCACCCCCTACCATCCTCAGACTAATGGTCTTGTGGAGAGGTTAGACTCTACATTGAAGACCATGCTAATGGCATTTGCAGACAAGTTTAAAAGAGATTAGGGCAAATATTTGCCCCACCTGCTGTTTACATACAGAGAGCTACCTCAATAATCCACAGGTTTTTCACCTTTTGAGTTGCTGTATGGGCATAAGGTCAGGGGCCCCTTGGATTTGATTCATGATAAGTAGGATGGTGAGTGTGAATCCCATAAGGAGTCTGTTGTGGCATATGTCCTAAACCTCAGGACAAGGTGGTGAGTGTGAATCCCATAAGGAGTCTGTTGTGGCATATACAAGGCTTATGGATGTCATGGGCTTGGCCCAGGGGAACCTGGCAGGAGCTCAACAGCAGAAAAAGGTTTGGTATGGCAGGAATGTTCGAGCCATAGAGTATGCCGTGAGAACTAAAGAAACACAACTGAAATGCACCATGAAACAGAATCCACACTGACTTCAGGAAGTATAAATCACCATTTATTCTAGTACCTCAGCCTTTCGCCTTCAAGGAATCCCTTCCCCCTAGGGAGGCTCTTGTGCTGAGTATTTGCAGTGGGTGTCAGGAGGAGTCTGAGGGGGATCTGGTGACTGATCTCCTCAGTGAGGCTCGGACTGACACCTCAGTGGAAGGGGTAGCAATGTCCCAGTGGCTAACTCCTACCCAGGTTTGAGAAATCCGAGCAGTGTTACAGGAATTTGGCGACATGTTCACTGAGGAAACCAGGGTGCACCCACCTGGTGCAGTGCCATGTGGATACAGGACCCCAAAGACCTATTAAATAGGCCCCTTACAGGGTGCCTGAATGAGTCAGACTGACTGTGAGACAGGAGATGCAGGAAATGTTGGAACGGGGAGTAATCCAAGAGTCCAGCAGTCCCTGGGCTTCTCCAGTAGTGCTGGTAACAAAGAAGGATGGCAGCACCAGGTTCTGTGTTGACTACAGAAAACTAAACAGCCAGACAGAGTCAGATGCTTACCCCATGCCTAACATAGATGAAGCCTTAGAGCATCTTGGTGGGGCTAAGTATGTGACCACTATCGGTCTGACCAAGGGCTACTGGCAGGTGGCCTTGACTCCCACAGCTAGACAGAGGTTAGCCTTTGTGGCTCCTTCATGATTATATAAGTTTACAAAGATGCCCTTTGAGATGAAAAATGCCCCAGTGACATTCTAGAGGCTGGTAGACCATATCATAGCAGGGACAGGAGATTATGTCCTTGCTTACCTGGATGATATTGCCATTTACAGCCATTCCTGGCAAGGGCACCTTCAGTATGTCAGGGATGTCCTGGTAAAACTGCAAAGGGCAGGGTTGACCATTAAGCCCAGTAAGTGTCAGATGGGTATGGCAGAGGTCTCCTACCTGGGACATAGAGTGGGGAGTGGTAAGATTAGGGGCAGGCCATGCCTGAATAGCTTCCACTTTGGCAGGTTCTGGCATTCTTGGGGACATCGGGGTACTATAGAAAGTTTGTTTCCAATTATAGCACAATAGCTGCTCCCCTCACAGACCTGATGAGGAAAAACAGGCCATATAAGTTTGTGTGGACCCTAGCCTGTGAGTAAGCATTTCAAAAGCTTAAAGGGGATTTGGGAGGACCCCCTGTGCTAGCCAGTCCAGATTACAGCAAAGAATTTGTTGTTCAGGTGAATGTTCCAAACCATGGGGTGGGGGCTGTACTCAGCCAGGTTTCCTCAGATGGAGAAAAGCACCCTTTTGTATATCTCAGCTGTAGACTCCAACCCAGGGAGAAATGTTATGCAGCTGTAGAAAAAGAATGTCTAGCCATAAAACAGGCACTGCAAAAACTTCAGCTCTATCTAGATGGAAGGAAATTCACTGTGGTTACAGACCCACAATCCCTTAACAGGGTTACATCGAGCCAGTCAGCAAAATGCCAAGTTAATAAGGTGGAGCTTAGGGCTGCAGGGATATGATATTATAGTGCAACACCGTAGTGGGGTCATCAATGCCAATGCAGATGGGCTGTTAAGACAGGGTACATGTTAATGTGTTCCCAGACAGGCTCATTTCTCTCAAGCAATGTTTCTCCAGGGTCACTTGAAAAACTAGCTTGAGTCTTCAAAGGGGGAGAGATGTAATGATGTGAGATAGTGCCAGTTGTGCCAGGGGGGCAGGGCAGTGCATATGTAACATATGCCAGCATAGCTAGTTGGAGTTTTGTAAAGAATTATATGTCATTTGAATATCAAACTGATTTATACAGATGCTTGTGTTAAAAATGTATCAACAGTGGGCCCTGCTGGACAGAAAAGAAATATATATGTATGTCAGACTGTATTGTTGTAACTGATGAAATGTATACATTTTAACAGTGAATACTGGAAGGGAATGGGTTATGTTCAGCCCAGCTAACCTTAAGAAAAATAGCCTGAAATTAAATGACTTTGTATAGGCCATAAAGATTGTATCTCACAAGTCTGAATGCAGCCAGAGACGCAATGTCTGCGAAATGCCTCAGTTGATATCCTACTTTATTGTCCTTAGCGGTGAACTAATTCCTACCCTGGGGTGCCAGAGATTGGCTTGTTAGTTTCTGCAGGAAGGGTGGAAGCATTGGAATTGTTTTACACTTTCCAGATGTTGTAATAAACCTTAGCCAAAGTTCTGTGTATGTATTGTGACACATCAGTGCCAGATCCTGGCTCAGTTTCTAGTGGGGGGGTTGTGTTGGAACCACAGAGTCAGTTGACTAGACATGATGTCATTCTGTAGCTAGCACTGAAATTGTATTTAAATACTAGTGAGAGATGTGAGATGTGCACTGTTTTTGGACCTGACGACATATTCATCCATGTTCATCTTGCCTTCCTTTAGTAAGTAACTAGGGGACAGTAATTATTCAGTGAGTTAGAAAAATATAGTGACATTAGCTAAATGTTTTTTTTTTCTGTAGCTGAGTCTTTCCATCAGTGTTCTTTTTTATATTTCATGTGATCGAAACTGTGGTGTTTATTGTAAATAGTTATTCAGTGTTTTCATGTTTTTTTATTATTAAATATGTCTAAACCTTTCATTGTGTCTGGTCTTTTAGAAAATATTTAACCTTTGAGAGTATTTGCATTTATTTAGTGGCACTGTGGCTCCACATTCCTGAAAGTCTTGTTGTTTGGTTAAATACTACCATTTGTATTAAGTATTAATTTTAATATGTGTAATTAGGTACTCTGGTAAGAGCATTAAAGTAGCTGGCTTCGGGTGTTCTGGTGGCAGGAGAAATACCTTATAGTCTGGGTGGAGGTGGCAGAGAGGGTAAGCTGTGCCAGCCTTTCCCAGGTGTGTGTGTGTGTGTGTGTGTGTGTGTGTGTGTGTGTGTGTGTGTGTGTGTGTGTGTGAAAATCAAATCTCAAAGAGAGTGTATGACAGCTACTTTGAAAGGGGACACTGAGAGCACTGATTTCACAGAGAGGGTGGTGGAGGACTTGATATGGAATACCTGGATAAGGACTCAGCTCTATAGTGATCAGTGGGAAGTCTTATGTGTCTGTGTCTATGTTATAATCTAAAGCAGCTAGGATGGCTTGAACTACAAAATCAGCTTAAATTCAACCAACTGACCATTGCCCATAAGACCCTTTACCAACCGTCCAATACTATCTACCCTTATCATCCCTTATAATAATCTTAAGATTGTCACATAAACTTCTAATAAATATTTGTAAATCTAACAACAGTGCTGGGGACTCTCTCTTCTCTAATAATGTCGGAAAATCCTGGAAACTTCTTCCCAGTGAACTTTCATCACTTTCCTCTATATCACTTTTCAAAAAAAACTGAAACTTTTCCACAGAACACACTGGTTATGCCCCTGTACTAAACCTGACTAATAAACTTGCTCTTCTCTCTTGGTTCTGCCTACCCTCTACTTCTCATTAACAAGTCCAATTTCCCATAATAACAACAATACCTTTTCCTTCCAGATAATGTTACTTACATCTGCTGTGGATACTTATTATTCTCACAATTTTTTATTAACGTAATTATACAATAAGCTGCCTTCTTTGTTATATTATGTATTGTACCTGCATTTTGTACTAGGTTATGAATTCTGCCCTCTTTGTTAATTCTGTATTGTACCTGCAATGTGCATTGTATTATGAATTTTGTTTTCACAGGGCTTATCTCCTCGGGCCTCTACTGAAAATGGACATATATCCAGTTAGACTAGCCTGGTCAACAAATGTAAAATAAAATAAAATAAATTATTTGGGGCCTGGGGTTAAAGCCCAGCCACAGGACTGGAATGTGCATTGCCTGTGTGCTCCTAAAGGAAAACTCCACGCTAGAACTAAAAAAAAACTTTTTTTCACTCTTTCGTTGTTTCTCAACCTATTTTAATACCTCAAAATCACTCTAAGTGCTTTATTTATAATTTTAGCTGTTTTCCACAACATGGCTACCAATGGGGCTTGATGTATCAACGTGATCTTGTTCTGCCTCAACCCTTTCTCTTTCCCATAATACTTTGTATGACTCATGCCAGACATAAGGAAGTAACTCTGAATTCCTATGCCATTGACATATAATGGGATTTGTGTGAGTCACTGTTATTTTCTTTACCTTCTGTAAAAGGACTGCTTCTTTTCTGTCTCTAATCATCCTCATTTATGTTCGGCTCAGACCTTGGTTCACACTATACTTAGAAGTTATCCAGCTACAGCCAGAAAAGTAACTAAACTGCAGGCCTTTGTTCAGGGTTTTCTTTTGTAGTCTGAGGAATTGATTCTGTAAGGGCATCTCAGTGCAGTGACGGGTTTAACATCTCTGTAGTAGTGTGGGGAGAGGGGACTCTCAATTCCTCCTGAACTACAAAAGAAAACACTGAACAAATATATCAAAGAATGGACCACATTCCTAAGTCAAAGTATGATTAAAGTTCATGAAATTAGTATTGTTTCAGTCTTTGATGTTAGACAGAAGTGCTCTTTCCAGTACCCGCAATGTGCCCAGTTATGACTCCTTCTGCAACTCTGTGGAGTTACATGTATCAGTAACATATCTAAATATGATTGTAAATTCTTTTTTATAAGATCCATTTCTCCTACTACTACTGGAATTGTCTGGATATTTTTGTTCCACACTGCCCTTGTTTCTGCCTGCAAATCCTAGTATTTTATGACTCTGTGTCTCTCTGTATGTAAGATACTGTAGTCACGGGGTATAGCAATTTCAATAATCAATGGTGCTTTTGTCTTCTTTTCATGGACTACTATATCTAGTTTTCTCACTTCTATTTTTTCAACTGTTGGTAACAGATGATTCCATGTGATATAAACTTCATAATTTTGTATGATGCTTTGTGGCTCATGTTTCCGATGTTTTTTTTTGGCTACTTCAGTATTATAATGCTTGCACAATCCCCGGTGCAACAGTCTTGCCACATTATTATGCCTTTCAGTATACAGTCCTTCTGCCATTAGTATATCACAACCAGCAGCAAGATGTGTGATAAGGCCCATAATGATTCCTTCCATGGCCTTGTAGATGAGGTAGTTAGGCTTATGGGTCTATAGTTCCCAGGGTTGGTTGATGGACCCTTTTGTGCAGAGGGATTACAGTTGCTGTCCTACATTCTGCCAGAACATACTCAGTTCTCAGGCTGTGGTTAAAGAGGGAACCAAGTTGGTCTACTAGGTCATGTTTTAGGTTGTTTAAAAGGCAACCTGGGATATTCTCTGTTCCCACTAAATCCATAGTTTTGGCCTTTCAGAGGACAGAAATGAACTATTCTCTTGAGATAATAAGTTGATGAGCAGTGGCAAGTATACTTAGGCTTATGGCTGGTGAGGACGGGGGGGGGTGAAGATTGTGCTCAAATCTGTCAGCTAGCAGGTTGGCTATTTCTTCTAGTGGAGTATGGGTGGTTCTGTCCACTACCACTTCAGCACATAGCTGGGCAGGTTTACCTTTAGATGTGCATATTGCACACAGACAAATTGCACTTGTGCGAAAGGCAGTCTGCAAGATTTGCAAATGCCGAATGGAAAAATGGTCGAATGTGCAATGAGCGAATGCACAGTGAGATTCGTTCATTGCACATTCGACATTTTGGGGCAGATTGCACTATAGTGAGAATTGGGAAATGGTTCCTTTCCCCATTGTAGTGAGATCTCGGAGTTAGAATAATAAAGTAGGGGTGTTTTTTTTTTCTTCGACATTAATGTTCGAAAAACAGCGTATCTGCTTTTTGATTTGCTGTTTTTCAAACATTATGGACTGTCGACATTTTCAGTTTTGTGGTTTCGAGTCGCTCATATGAGCACTCGAACCACTGTGATTCGGGGTTTTAAAGGTAAACCGCTGGGCATTCCCTTTCAGATTTCAGACATAGTTGAAGTTTGCCTTCTGATTATCTTTAGCTAGGGATGCTATTTCTGCTTTGTAATTGGCTTTGTGTGACTCGACAAGATTTCTGATTTGTTTGTATAAGCTGTAGAGGGAAATCTTCTTCTGCTGAACCAGTTTCTTCTTGTTATTAGATATTAGTTTCTTCCTCTTTTTACATAGCCTGTTTATATTAGGGGGTCCACCAAGTTGGCTTGTTTTTCAGCAAGACCTGGTTTTGATCCATTCAGGTACAGCTGAATCTAAACAACTACTTAAGTGATTATACAGGGTATTGGCATACTGTTCTGCATAGGCGTTCATGTTTTCTGTGATTGAGAGGATTTGAAACTTCTTATACCATTGCTTAGTAGGAGGTCATTTGTTTTGGAAACATTTTTAAGCTTTTTTGAATTTGACGGGGTATCAGGTCTTATAATTACATCAAACAATACTGATTTATTGTCTGATTTTACCAAACAGGGCATCACACAGGGATGAGTGCAGTCCTTCTGCATGTTGGTGAGCACTATGTCCAGGACATTTGAGCCCCTTGTGGGAGTGCTGACTATCTGTTCCAGAACATTTGCATTGGCAAAGTCCAAGAACCTCTGGGTTAGGATGTTTGTGGTCCTGTATGCTTCCCAGTCGATGGAAGGATAGTTAAAGTTACCCATGACCAGGGTGTTTTGGCTGTATGGCAAGTGACTGCAGTAAGTCCAAGTATGAGGTATGCTTTTCTTGGTTCACAGTGCGGGACCTATAGCTAGCAATGATGTGGTAGGGTGTTTTACCTATAGTTAATTGGACATGGAATAGCTCAAGACAATAGTACTGTTTGACCAGTCTCAAGGTGAACTTGTCCCTAATGAAGATGGATACATCTCCTCCTTTGGTTCTTTCATGCTCAGTTTGTGGTCTGAATGTAAGCAAAGCATTATAACCCTGCACAGCCGGGTGCTTTCTGTGGCTTTCAACCATGCCTCAGTGACTGCACAGACGTCAGCACCTTCCAAGGTGAAGAGTGCTTCCAGGGAGTGCAGTTTCCTGTTTGGATTCCTAGCATTAAGCAGCAGAATTTTGAGTTTATCTAGAAAAGATTTTGTTATGTCAGGAGGTTGTTTGTGTTGACACTGCCTAAAAAGGCACAATAGGGGTAGCTAATGCCTTTGCAAGTATGCAAAAGCCTACAGGAGACAGGTGCAGACCATCTCTGGCAAAGCAGTGTAGCCTGTTGACCACGTCTTCCCAGGCTGACAGATATTGGATCCCCATGAACTAACACCAGAAGCTAAGCCAATTGTTAAAGATATTCATTTTTTGTTTGTATTGTGGCATCATCCTTGGTAAAGGTAGTATGCTGCTTAGGGCTAGGCTTATACCTGCCTGGGACACATAATCTGACAGCTTGGTCATGTCTCTCTTCAAATAGTCCAGAGAGGTACATCTCAAGTCATTCACCCCAACATGGATAATGACGGAGTCATAATGGTACTTGTTGAGTGACTTGAGTACTTATGTGTCTTGACAGAGCCTGGCACCTGACAGGCAGCCAACTATAACCCTCCCTTTATCCAGTCTGGTGAGGGGGTCATCTATGTGTTTCACTATGGAGTCACCTATAACCAATACATTAGGTTTTGAGGTGTTACACCTTATAGGCTTATTTGCTGAGGCACTAGTTTGTGTGTTATTATGTGTTGTGGTTTATGTTTGCATTGCTGTGTGTATAAGTGGTTTCTGTTTGGGAGGACTCTGATCTTCTGTTAAGCTTCTAGTGAGTATCTCCACATATATGGGTTTATGTGTCATTTCCTTATTTTGTTTAGGAGGTGATGTGTGTGCTAACAACCTGTTTTGTATGCAATTTATCCTTATATATGGTATTGCCTCTAATTTCATAATGTAATTACATCTCTCACATAGAGTATTTGTTTGTTTTAGGAGTAAATGGTTGTCAGTATACATGAGACAATTGCTACATTGCCTCAGAATGCCCATAACCAATATATTAGTTTTTGTGGTGTTACATCTTATAGGCTTATTTGCTGAGACAGTGTGTGTGTTATTATGTGTTGTGGCTGATGTTTGTATTGCTGTGTGTACAAGTGGTTTCCGTTTGGGAGGACTGTGATATTTTGTTAAGCTTCTAGTGAGTATCTCCACATATGTGGGTTTGTGTCATTTCCTTATTTTGTTTAGGAGGTGATGTGTGTGTGCTAACAACCAGTTTTGTGTGCGATTTAGGAGTAAATGGTTATCAGTATACATGAGACAATTGCTACATTGCCTTAGGATGCCCATATCAATCAAACTGGCCATAGAGATGATGGGAAACTCTCCCATCCATTATAGCAGGTTCTTACTGAATGTTCTATTAGGGAAGGGACTGGGCCAATTTGCTCCAAGGCTACCAGAGGGGTTTATACTTGTGAAGGCTAGGGATGATCAATATGGCAACACTGCCCAGTGTACAACTGAGTAGCTTCTAGCACAGCTAAGAAGTTTGGGAGGGTTTTACTATGCTGTTTATGGAAAAAAATTGTGTTTCAAGGGTTTTCCGTCTATGCAGGGCAGTGCTAGTCCCCGCTGCACAAAGAGACGGAAATGCGCAAATGCAAGGCTTAAATACAAGCTGAAATAAACACTTTTAAGTCTAGCTACCAATAGGAAAGCACACAATGAGCCTTCCTCCAGTAATCCCCAGCTCAGGTGGGGCTTGATCTACACACTTCTGCCACAAGGGTGCAGGGAAGTCCTCCTAATGTAAGATGTTTGATTTAGTGCTCAAGTGTAACAAAAACAGTGTAGATTCAGCAGATCTAAATCTAGTCTGTGTTATCTAGGGCAACAGTTTCAATATTACAAGTGCAAAAATATGCAGACAAAACAGCAGAAATCAGGGAGCTATTCAATTAAATACAATTATAAAAGTGCAGTAGAAGCATAAAATATAATTATTTTTTTAGTTTTCAGCAGTGGATGCTTTGGATTTCAGCAGAAACTCTCTGGACCTCTGGCTAAAGTTGCCAAATGTAGAGCAGCTGCAGTTAACTGTGCCTTGGTCAGTCTACATTTTGAGTATTGCATGCAGTTCTGGAGGCAGAAGAGGAAAAGGACATCTGCCTGCTGCAAGGAATCCAGTAGTAAGCTGCTAGAAAGATCTATAGAATGGAGGTTAAGAACTATGCAAGAAGCTGGAGAAGACAGCTCTTCTCACTTGAAATTAGAAGAGAGAGAAGGAACATTATATTATAGCACATGATCATGCCAGGAAGTTGTGAAAGGGTGAGAACAGGAAACACAGACAGGAAATGTAGGCACAGGCTTTAGATTGTTGGTACAAACTACTCCCTGGTTGTCTGAAATTACTTTTTCACAGTGAACCTTTTGGACCTATGGAATAGACTACCAAGTGGGTTATGGAGATCAAATCCAATGAGACATTAAAAAGACATGGGACAGGTAGAAAAAAAAGGGAGAGGTGGAAATTAAAAACTGAGAGTCAGTAGAAGGTTAAGTGCACTTTGAGAGCAGACTAAATATACTTATTGTCTCCTCTGTCATTACATAAATGTAAAATAAAATTCATGAAAAACATATTAACCTGCCATCAAAGGTGTACTTTGACCTAAATGTCTTTATGGGATTTCTTCTGTTTTTATATTATTATAGTTTTCAAAACTATTCCATGAACATAATATGTAGCATGGTTTAATATGGTAGTCGACATCTACACCATGTGAACAGATATGCAGCTTCTCCACTTGAGACAGCCTCACCTGTTCTAGCTTTCTGTTCTCACATATTATCTGCTGCAGTATTCAGAACTTTACACCTTTATCCTTTATTTCCCCTTCTAGATGTAGAATGTGGTACTCACCCTCCCACAGGTTCTGACATGTATGCCTTGTTAAAACTCTTAAAACTTAAACTCAGGTAATGCAATCCTCTGAGACTCTTACAGAATTTTGTCTTGGAAGGGATTAGATATTGCCCCTCACATCCTAATTTCATAAAATACAGCACTCATGTTATATTTTGACATCACAGTAATGCCATGACCTAACACTGTTGTCTGATAAGAAATTTGAGGACCTTCCATAAGGATGCATGTTCACACAAAAATAGTTTCCTCCAAGCTGCTCCAGTGGGAGAGAGGGACAAAGCCTGGACCTGAGGTCAGTCAGCCTGGGTTTGATTAGTAGTTTGAGTGGCTGATGGAGTGGCAGAGGAGGGGTGGGCAGTTATGAGGGTGTTTCCTGTGGTGATCCCTGGTGGAGACTAGGATCACTGTATTGAGGGAGCATGGCCATTGGTTCATCATTACTTTCCAGGCTATTGATCCTCGTCCTTGAGGATATCTATAACTATCTAGAACTATACCCATATATTCCCGTCAAGTTTTTAGCTCTTGTATTTTAAGTAAGAATAACCCACAGATGAACAGAACATTAACATGTTGCCCCTATCCAGGAGAGACAAAGGTGCTAAACCAGGAGTGAATTTACAATTACCCATTTATTCATGCAGATTATGTTTATATAGTGTAAGGGAAGTACTTTGCTTTATATGGAAAGGAAGAAGAGGTTTTCTCTGTGATACATATCTATCCCTCCAACATGTTATAGTTATGCTGCAGAAGAGACTGAGATCTCTTCAGAAGGTGTTTACGGTCCCACTGGACTTGCAGATGAGTAGTAGGTCAGACAGGATAGATGATGCTGAGTCTCTGTAAACAATGCGGAAATCGGTGTTCGATAACAAGTATGGCACTGAGGAGGAGGACAAGGCTTTGGCATAGTTTGTATAGGTTTTCTGATTTAGAACATTGATTTTTCTCAGTAAGAAACCATTGTAGGCATTTGTGGGTTTTTGAGTTATGCCACATAACATAAAGGTACATACTGAAGGGGCATTATATTCAATGATTGGCCTGATGAATATGGAAAAAAGTGGAATGATCACATCCCTGGACTTGGACATCATACACTTAGTAATAAGCTACGGAATGAAAAAGAATGTTTTTACGATAGTGGATACACAGTGATCGAAGGATATTTTGTGGCCTACATAAGTTCCCACGTCCCTAACTACTGGAACAATTCAAGTCAAGGAAGGGTAAAGGGTGGTGAGCATGGTTGAGTTGCTGTGGAGGTAGGGGCAATACACTGTACTCCAGCATTCATACCTGCCTCTCAGGCACAAAAACCATGGATACCACAGTAGGGAAGGGAGTAGTGTGCATGGATACCACAGCAGGGAATGGAGTAGTGTACATTGATACCACAGTAGGGAAGGGAGTAGTGTGCATGGATACCACAGTAGGGAATGGAGTAGTGTACATTGATACCACAGTAGGGAAGGGAGTAGTGTGCATGGATACCACAGCAGGGAGGGCAGTAGTGTGCATGGATACCACAGCAGGGAAGGCAGTAGTGTGCATGGATACCACAGCAGAGAAGTGAGTAGTGTGCATGGATACCACAGCAGGGAAGGCAGTAGTGTGCATGGATACCACAGCAGGGAAGGGAGCAGTGTGTGTGGATACCACATTAGGGAAGGGAGTGCATGGATACCACAGCAGGGAAGGGAGTAG
The DNA here is from genome assembly GCF_019279795.1 of Protopterus annectens. Lineage (NCBI taxonomy): Eukaryota > Metazoa > Chordata > Ceratodontiformes > Protopteridae > Protopterus > Protopterus annectens. Next base: position 62,202,958 of record NC_056747.1, read on the forward strand.
TGTGCATGGATACCACAGCAGGGAAGGAAGTAGTGTGCATGGATACCACAGCAGGCAAGTGAGTAGTGTGCATTGATACCATAGCAGGGAAGGCAGTAGTGTGCATGGATACCACAGCAGGGAAGTGAGTAGTGTGCATGGATACCACAGCAGGGAAGGCAGTAGTGTGCATGGATACCACAGCAGGGAAGGGAGCAGTGTGCATGGATACCACAGTAGGGAAGGGAGTAGTGTGCATGGATACAATAGCAGGGAAGGGAGTAGTGTGCATGGATACCACAGTAGGGAAGGGAGTAGTGTGCATGGATACCACAGTAGGGAAGGGAGTAGTGTTCATGGATACCACAGTAGGGAAGGGAGTAGTGTGCATGGATACCACAGCAGGGAAGGGAGTAGTGTGCATGGATACCACAGCAGGGAAGGGAGTGGTGTGCATGGATACCACAGCAGGAAAGGGAGTAGTGAGCATGGATACCACAGCAGGGAAGGGAGTGCATTGATACCACAGTAGGGAGGGGAGTAGTGTGCATGGATACCATAGTAGGGAAGGGAGTAGTGTGCATGGATACCACAACAGGGAAGGGAGTATTGTGCATGGATACCATAACAGGGAAGGGAGTAGTGTGTGCATGGATACCACAGCAGGAAGGGAGTAGTGTGCATGGATACCACAGCAAGGAAGGGAGTGCATGGACACCACTGTAGGGAAGGGAGTAGTGTGCATGGATACAGCAGGGAAGGGAGTAGTGTGCATGGATATCATAGCAGGGAAGGGAGTAGTGTGCATGGATATCACAGCAGAGAAGGGAGTAGTGTGCATGAATACCACAACAGGAAAGGGAGTGCATGGATACCACAGTAGGGAAGGGAATAGTGTGCATGAATACAGCAGAGAAGGGAGTAGTGTGCATGGATACCACAGCAGGGAAGGAAGTGCATGGATACCACAGTAGGGAAGGGAATAGTGTGCATGGATACAGCAGAGAAGGGAGTAGTGTGCATGGATATCACAGCAGGGAAGGGAGTAGTGTGCATGGATACCACAGTAGGGAAGGGAGTGCATGAACACCGCAATAGGGAAGGGAGTAGTGTGCACTGATACCACAGTAGGGAAGGGAGTAGTGTGCATGGATACCACAGCAGGGAAGGGAGTAGTGTGCATGGATACCACAGCAGGGAAGGGAGTAGTGTGCATGGATACCACAGCAAGGAAGGGAGTGCATGGACACCACAGTAGGGAAGGGAGTAGTGTGCATGGATACAGCAGGGAAGGGAGTAGTGTGCATGGATATCACAGCAGGGAAGGGAGTAGTGTGCATGGATACCACAGCAGGGAAGGGAGTAGTGTGCATGGATACAGCAGGGAAGGGAGTAGTGTGCATGGATACAGCAGGGAAGGGAGTAGTGTGCATGGATATCACAGCAGGGAAGGGAGTAGTGTGCATAGATACCACAACAGGGAAGGGAGTGCATGGATACCACAGTAGGGAAGGGAATAGTGTGCATGAATACAGCAGAGAAGGGAGTAGTGTGCATGGATATCACAGCAGGGAAGGGAGTGCATGGATACCACAGTAGGGAGGGGGACAGTGTGCATGAATACAGCAGAGAAGTGAGTAGTGTGCATGGATACCACAGTAGGGAAGGGAATAGTGTGCATGGATACAGCAGAGAAGGCAGTAGTGTGCATGGATATCACAGCAGGGAAGGAAGTGCATGGATACCACAGCAGAGAAGGCAGTAGTGTGCATGGATACCACAGCAGAGAAGGGAGTGCATGGATATCACGGTAGGGAAGGGAATAGTGTGCATGGATACAGCAAAGAAGGGGGTAGTGTGCACGGATATCACAGCAGGGAAGGGAGTAGTGTGCATGGATACCACAGTAGGGAAGGGAGTGGTGTGCATGGATACCACAGCAGGGAAGGGAGTAGTGTGCATGGATACCACAGTAGGGAAGGGAGTGGTGTGCATGGATACCACAGTAGGGAAGGGAGTAGTGTGCATGGATACCACAGTAGGGACGGGAGTAGTGTGCATTGATACAACAGTAGGGAAGGGAGTAGTGTGCCTTGATACCACAGTAGGGAATGGAGTAGTGTGCATGGATACCACAGTAGAGAAGGGAATAGGGTGTAGGGCATAACTGAAAAACAAAAACAGCTGAATAGTCACAATTAGTCCATCAGCATACTCTTAGGGTCCATGTCTGGCCTCAGCTGAATTGGAGAACATTGGGGGAGATGGAGAAGTGGACATGGGTGTACTGGTAGAAAGGCCGTAATAAAAAGCAAAGACCAAAACATAATATTTTTCCTCCTGCTAGATAACGTCAGTCTGAACTGGGTGTGACTAAACAAGGCTGTACTGAGCACAACATCACAGAGCCTGCTAGATCCCCAGCCAGGTTTCTTTAGGATTATCCCAACTGATGTAATAAGCACTAATATCTTAAAGAGATGCAAGCAGGTCGTGGCTTAAGGTTAGCTCAGAGAGTGACCATTACCCTTTCACTGTATGGTCCCTTGGTCCATTTTTGGGAAAATACAACACAAAAGAATATTATTCGCTACTAGAAATGGAAGTATCCCTGTTGTTAACAACCTCAGATGGGAAGAAGTATACAGAGAAACCAAGTCTGTTATTGCATTGGACCTGGTCTTGAATACCCTGATACCAATTAAGGATAAGCTGCTTCCTCAAAAGAAATAATTACCTTGCATCACTTCTGACATTAAAAATAAATACAGGGAGGAGACAAGGTCTGTCACCAGTGGAAAGAAACCTAGTATCCCAACATCAGTGCTGACTTTCAAACCCTTAGAAGGGATTACAGGATCTCTACTAACAATGTCACAACAGACTTCACCAGGAAAAAACAGACTGTCCTGGTGACCTGTACAAGCTTTTCTGGAGGGCTATCAAAGACATCACCAGCGCACAGAAGAAAGCACCGAGTAACTGCCAAAAAAGCTGCAGTTACCTAACTTTACAAAAACACCTCTATCAAATTATCATTTATGACATAGGCAAGCTTACATTTACATATAAGAAAACAAACCATATTAGCATGCTCCCAGTTACAAACATTATACATGACATATATTCTTCTGTACAATATAAGCAATCCAACAGTTATATACATTGAACAATTCCTGCCTTCTCCTAAACCTTATTCTTTCTCCAAAACATTTTCTTCATGTATTGATCCCACAATTTCCATTTTGTCTGTCTAATTTGTTCCTATCCTTTTCTAAAGATCCTACTTCTACTTCATTTATCTCGGTTACTATGTTCACTACTGTTTATCTCAGTTACTATGTTCACTACTGTTTATTTTGGTTACTATGTTCACTACTATTTATCTCGGTTACTATGTTCACTACTATTTATCTCGGTTACTGTGTTCACTACTATTTCTCTCAGTTACTATGTTCACTACTATTTATCTTGGTTACTATGTTCACTACTATTCATCTCGGTTACTGTGTTCACTACTATTTCTCTCAGTTACTATGTTCACTACTATTTATCTCGGTTACTGTGTTCACTACTATTTCTCTCAGTTACTATGTTCACTACTATTTATCTTGGTTACTATGTTCACTACTATTTATCTCGGTTACTGTGTTCACTACTATTTCTCTCAGTTACTATGTTCACTACTATTTATCTTGGTTACTATGTTCACTACTATTTATCTCGGTTACTATGTTCACTACTATTTATCTCGGTTACTATGTTCACTACTGTTTATCTCAGTTACTATGTTCACTACTGTTTATCTCGGTTACTATGTTCACTACTATTTATCTCGGTTACTATGTTCACTACTATTTATCTCGGTTACTGTGTTCACTACTATTTCTCTCAGTTACTATGTTCACTACTATTTATCTCGGTTACTGTGTTCACTACTATTTATCTTGGTTACTATGTTCACTACTATTTATCTCGGTTACTGTGTTCACTACTATTTATCTCGGTTACTATGTTCACTACTTCAAATATGGTTGGTTTAGACTTTGATTTTCATTTTCTAGTAAATGCCTTTTTGGCAGCAACCAGAATTAAACTTAACAAGCCCTTGCCATGTCTAGGCAATTCAGATTCTGTATCCCAGTTCAAAAATTAAATTCCTTAGGTGCAACCATTTGCTCACCTAGTAATTCTGGCAGAGTATTCTGCAGGGATTTATTTTAATCTGCCAACTCATTACACTCCCAAAACATATATTCCTAGTTACCTATTTCTTTCCCATTACACCTCCAACATTTGCCATCTACCTGAGGAAAACATCTTTGGGCATCTGCTTGAGGTATAAAATGCCTATGCAAATTCTTCCAAGCAATAATTCTAAATATTCTAAATTTTGTTGCTTATTTGTGAGCCATACCTATGTCCTCCCATTGTTTCTTTGTAGATTGCTTATGCAGTTTCTCTTCCCAATCTTTTCTAAACTCCTCTGATTTATTTCTATAGTTATCATGCAATATTTTATATTCCCTACTAATTATCATTTTTAACAACAGTTTTTTTCTAGATTCAACTAAAGACTCTTCCAGTGCAAGTCTTTCATTTAGGATTCACCTATCCCTTTCTCTTTGTCTATACTCTAATACAAAAATCCTGATAGGGAAGGCAGTCTCATGCCTGCAGTCCAAATGTCTTCTTGGCCTCTTCCCATTCTATTACCTTTCCATATCTAATTATTTGTTCCCAATACCTTGGTTCCTTTGCCAGTTTCCTCCAGTAAATTCTAGCCCCCTCTTGCCTATTTTTTGTACCATAAATGCGGCCATCTCTATCAGCAGTATCTCCTTTCTCCATTCCCATATTGGCTTAGTTCTTAGAATACTTTCTGCTACTTTATGAATATAATATTCTGTATGGTTATTCTTATTATTCTCCTTAAGGATCTGCATCCAGAATCACACTCTATCCTTATTTCTTGAGCTTATCCTCTGTTCCATCATCCCTTTCAGCTCTGAATGATAGTTTCCTGCTTGTGCTATGTATTGGAGCCTTAACTGTGTACCTCTGAAATATCTTTTCAAATATGGTAATCCCAATCCGCCCTGTTCTACTGGAAGAATCTGCTTATCCCACTCCACTAGACTCTTGCCATCTTCCCCTCCCAGATAAAGTCATTTAGCTCTTTATCAATTACTATCCACAACTTCTCCTCTGGTTGATAAAAATATGGCTGACCTGTGTATTAGACTAATGGGACTAAAAACATTTTAATTGCTTGAATCTTGCTACACATATCCATAAAACAGAACTTCCAGTTTCTCAGTTTTGTCTTATATTTTGTTTAGTCTCTTCCCACATATCCTTACCTGCCATAAAAGAATCCTTTTTAAACTTTAATGCTAAGTACTTCATTTTATCATGTTCCAATAAATGTGGGTAATGATAAATTAATTTGTGTGTGGATACATATTTATTCTCCTTAAGGAGATGCATCCAAAATCACACTCTCTCTATATTTCTTGAATTTCTTCCTGCTTTATCATAATCCCTTTCCACTTTGAATTGTAGCTTTCTGCTTGTCATATGTAAAAAAGTCTCAACTGTGCAGCTCTAAAATATAATTTCAGATCAGGTAATCCTAAACCACCTTGTTGTTCTATTGGAAGGATCGACTTATCCCACTTGACTCTTGCTCTCTTTTCTTCCCAGATAAAATCCTTCAACTCGTTCTTAATTCCTGTCCACAAGTTCACCTCTGATTGATAAAAATATGGCTGACCTGTGTATAAACAAAACAAAAAGAGGCTGAAAACATTTTACTGCTTGTTATCTGGCTATCCATATCCATAGTCAACACCTTCCAATTTCTCAGCTTTTGTATTACCTTTTGTTTAGTCTCTTCTCTTCCCACATATCCATAGCTGCTATAACATAATCCTTTTTAGTCCATATTCATAAAAACTTAATTTTATCACGCCCCCTCCCCCAAAAATATGGCATTGCTGAACCAATTGATGTGTGGGTACATAGTTTACAGCTGTAGCCTTTGTTTTATCTTCATTAATTTTATATACAGAAAAAAAAGATACTGTCTCAGAATGTTCTACTACACTAATATGTGTTTTCTGGTTTTACCAGGTACAAAATAATATCAACTGCAAATAAAGGCAATTTTTCTTGATTACCATACCAATTATATCCTTGAATTTCTGAGTCCATTATTTTTTTCTGCCAGTGGTTCTAAATGTACTGCAAATAACAAAGGGGGAAGAGGACAGGCCTGCCTGGTTCCTTTGTTCAGACACAACCTATCAGAGAGGAACCCTCCCAGTTTGATTTTTATCTCTGATCCCTCATGTATATCTCTTTCTAGTTAACCTTATTATTGTATCGTGGAATGTAAATGTTTGTACTGTACTAGTTATAAAGTCCCAGCTTACTCTGTCAAATGCTTACCCTACATCATGACCCACCTACAACAGTGATATTTTCTTACATTCTGCTTCCCTCTGGATCATCATTGTTCGATTAATGTTATCAAATATATGCCTCCCCTCCACAAAAATACACTGATCCAAATCTATTGATTGTGACAACACCTTTGCCATTCCTTTAGCCATTATAAACATAAACACTTTGTAATCATGATTTGAAACTGAAATGGGCCTGTATGAAGCTGGACCTGATGGTTCTTTACTGTCTTTAGGTATTTCAGACACCACAATAATGCTGGTGCTTCCCCTCCTTTTAAAATTCTGTTAAAAACTTCTCATATGTTTATCACTTTCTTCCCTCCTAGCTTCCATACTTCCAGCAGAATACCATCTGTTCCTGGAGACTTTCCTACAGATTGGTTATAAATCACCATTTTTATCTCATCTCCTCCTATCTTAACTGTTTATTATTGAGCATTATCTATTTCTAACCTTGGTGAAGCCGCACTGGTGCAGCGGTAGCATTGTCGCCTCACAGCAAGAGGTCCTCCCGTTCGATTCTCGGCCGGAGCGCCTTCTGTGTGGAGTCTGCATGTCCTCCCTGCAGTTGAGTGGCATTCAAAAGACATGCGTGAATGGTTGTGCCTTCGTTGAATGCTGGGCGTCGGGCTGGCACCTCGGTACTATAAAAATCGACTGCCAATCATTAGCAGACTGGAGTTCCGCTGTGGCGACCCCTAACTGGGAAAAGCCGACAGAAAAACAACAACATCTACTTCTAACATTGGCATATTTAAGTCTTCAATAACTATTTCCATTTATGTTTTTTCTTGATTTCCACATCCCTCTGCTTTATACAGAGTTTCATAAAATATCCAAAATAATTATAATACCTCTACCAGATTTCTGGTCATTTTTCTTGTTATAGGCTTGTTAAGTTTGGCAACAACCTTTCTACTTTCTGTTGCCTAAATCATTGTGCTAAAGGTTTTTGTGCTGTGGAGTTATATAAAAAAAAGTTGCTTAACAGCAATCTTTCTAAACTCATGCATATTACTCAGGTACTCCCATATTGTCTCTAACACTCTGCAGTTGCATCTCTTATTGTTCTGTGACATTCCCCTTGTTCTGTAATATTCTAAACTTTATCATCCCTTCTAAATAATTATTGTTGCTTCTTAACCTTATCTTTTGTTTTCTACCCTGTTTTAAATTCCACTTACATTTTATCACAATCAATAGCTATAATATCTGAAAAGCATTCGATCTTCCCTAACAACTCCAGAATAATTTCCATTACTTATTCCTTTAATTTGTTATTAACAGATTGGTGGCGAAGCACCAGTGTCTTATTACCCCTTATTTTTACCTTCATTACTGCCGGCACATGATCTGAAATAGTTTTTGGATGTGTGTCAAAGTTCTCAATTAAATGCATGTGTTCCTGTGAAATATAAAGTCTGTCTAGTCTAGCCCAGTTATTGTATCTTTGGGAATAGTGTGTAAATTATGTCCAAGTTCCTACTACTGAATTCACGTCTTCCATACCAAATATTTTCAGAAATTTCTTCAGTTCCCTTCTAGCCCCCTCCCAGATTCATCCTCACTGTGAAATCAAATTCCATTCTCCACCTATAAGTAATATTCCCTTCTGAAAGATGATTATTTATTCCAAAAAAATGTAAGCTTCGTAATAGCAGTTTTAGGTGGAATATAAATATCTGCCAGAATAATCACATCCTTTGCCAGTAGCCCCTTACTACCACATTATCTTTTTTCCTTTTCTATTACTATTGGAGCTCCTGTAGCAATTACTATAAGTACTGTTCTTTTCCTTTGTCCCTGATACTATGCTGAATAGCCATCCTGAAATCCTTTCTGTATCAAATTCACATGCTCAGTTCTTTCCAAATGTGTCTCCTGTAGCATTACTATTTGTACTCTGCATTCTTTATGTAATTCAGTGTTCTTTTCATTTTTGTCTATACCTGTGAGACCATTCACATTCCAAGATAATATGGAAAGTGTCTTCATTATGATAAGAAAGTTATTATTCCCACCTATTATACATAACAGCTTATTTAGATGTCTATTTCCAGCTTTTGTGATACATGCACCCACTAATGTTTGGCAGGTTGATATTTTGTATAATTGTTTTTGTCCTCTCCATTTGAACCTATGTCACATTTTAGCAGACTTTTTTTTTTTTAATGAAAACCCTAAAAAAAAAAAAAAAAAAGATCTCTAGGATACCCCCGTAATCTACTACCTTAATACAACCACACAACACTATGTACATTTTCAAATAATAAAGTTTAACTATTCTAATAGGCTAATAGGAACACTTACCCCAAACAGACAGCCACACACATGCATTATCTGATCTAAAGTTAAGGTTATCCATTCTGACATGCATGTTACTGCCTGTACTCCTACTTATACTAATTGCTGTCTGTTCTTATTATATATTTATTCTTCTCCCAGATGTGAAAACAATTTGCACGCTTTCAGAAAACATTAACTTTTAGCCTCCAAGAAACCATGCTCTGGCTTTTTATTGCCCTATAATCAGCTTGTCTCCATGGAAACATAAGAAAAAATGTAGCTCTCAGCTGCAGGCTTCTAAGGTTATGCTAACCATTTATGGCTGGTAATTGCATTCAGTGTTCTCTTATTTACTCATTTCCACTTAAACTTGTTATTAGATTAAGCTAAGTGTCTTAATCCAGATATTTAGCTATGCAAAAGTAATAAAAAAAATATCAGCTCCACATATATTATTATCTAAGAACTTTTACATCCCCCCATCTCAACAACCAATAAGTCTATTAACTTAAACTTGTTTTGTCCAACCATTTTTCTCTTTGTGCATTGTAGCATTTTCTTAATACCAAAAAGAAGAAAGAAAGAAAAAAAAAACATCTGCTTACTTTAGTATTTTTATCATATACAACAATATCTGAAAATGCTTTACTGTATGATGTGTAATTTATATCATGAAAAGTTTTATAAAAACAGAAAGAAGTGTCTGGCAGCCAAACAAGTCTCCAGAGCCTTAACGCACTTTTATTACAACAGTAAAACAAACAGCGTTTTCGCTACAACACAAAAGTAGCTTCATCAGAGGCAAAGAACACAGTGAAAGGGCGCCAAATACATTTTATACTATAATTGACCTCATTGTAATCAGGTGTAACAAGGGAAAAACCCATCACTTCCTTTATGTTTGGATTTGTTTAAAGCTACACAAATCTTTTGTCAACAACATGACAACTAGCCTTTTGAATAAAACAGCAAATACACATGATATATAGTATAGTGTTAAAATACATTACTAACAAGTTAAAAAATCTATGCAAAAATAGATTTCTAAAAACAAAGTTTTTTTAAATATGTAAAAACAAGAAAATAACAAATGAAAAATAATAAAAATCTATTCATAAGAAATAGAAAAAGTTGACAAACTCTAATAATATATATGTAGTGTCAACGTAAAAAAGATCTATATTTGAGGACAGGGGCGATGTTACAGCTCTCATTTAGTCCTGGCATATTAAAGGCGTCAAGTTTAAGTTGCCATTCCAGTTCTAAAATCTCTAATAGAAGAGAGGTAGGTCCACCCCTGATAGATCTATACATACAATCGATGCCCATAAAGGCAAAGTTGTGTCCAGGATTGGATTCTACATGTTTAGCAAGGGCATTTTCACATTTGTTTTTCCTAATAGCATAGCTGTGTTGGTATATGCGCTCCCTGAATTTCCTATCTGTTTTACCGACATAAAATGCCGGACAACATACACAGAGAGCAACATATACAATAAATTTAGTTTCACAGTTGATCTTACAGTTGATCTCATATTTTTTATGTCCTATGCTAAAGGAATTCCCTGTACGCACAACATGACACCAATTACAAGTGCCACAACTGAAACAACCTTTGGTTCTCTGTAATGTTTGACTAGAATGATTCCTTTGCAATAATTCCTTAATGTTATTACCTCTTCTGTATGTGAACCTAGGTTTAACACCTAGTTTCTTTACCAAAAAGGAATTATTAGTGATGAAATACCAGTTCTTATCTATGATTTCCGAAATTTCTTTGGAATTCAAATTGAAAACCGTTGAGAAAGACAAAGTGTACTCACATTTAGTCTTAACAGAACAGTCTTCAGTGCAAAGCTCTGTGAACAACTGCTCACTGGAATTATTATTATTAAGAGGCGGCGTAATCGTTTTGTTAACAATTAATGGACTGAAAACACCGCTCAATCTTTTGTTTGTAACTTCTACGATTAGTTCTTCTATAATGAGTGGGGGGTATCCCCTATTGGTAAAGAACTCAGTTAGAACACCACATTCACTTTCAAAGTCTTTGAGTTCACTACACATTCTGACCGCCCTAACTAACTGTCCCTTAATAATTGCTTTTTTTTAATTTAAAGGGGTGGGCACTTGTGTAGTGTAAAAATGAGTTAACGTACGTCTCCTTACAGAAAATGGACGATATGAACCTAGAATTACTTGGGTCCTTTTTAAGTTTAACATCCAAGTAATCTATCTCATTGACCTCAAATTTAGAAGTGAATCTGAGAAATGGAGTTGTTTGATTGAAATAATCAACAAGCAATTGTGCCTCCACTTCATCACCCCTAAAAAGGATGAAAATATCATCCAAGAACCTGGTGTAATAACCAATTCTCTCTTTCCAAATTGGATGTTTTAAAACAAATTCTTTCTCCCAATATGCCATAAACATATTGGCTACGATGGCCCCACAAGGGGAACCCATCGCTATACCCCGCTTCTGGATGTAATAATCCCTTCCAAAGATGAAAAAATTGGAGGATAAAACTATATCTAACAATTCTGTGATATTATTGATCTCATCCCTTGGGGCTTTGAATTCCATCAACAACAATTCTAACCATTCTATGGCCTCTTGATGTGGTATTGAGGTATATAAGTCGACAATGTCGACTGTTAGGAAGTTGAAGGAACTATCAAAACCAATGTTGTTAATATTAGCCAAGAAGCTCCAGGAGTCTTTGCAGATGCTTGGAACCAATACCAAATACTTAGACAGCAAAAAATCAATATATTTAGCTGACGGATAAGAAATAGAGGACCTCCCATCAACTAACGCCCTCATAGGAGGATCCACCAAGTTCTTATGTATCTTGGGTATACCGAACATCACAGGCGTCCTAGGCTGGGAAATGTTAATATATTCATAAGTGTCAAGGTCTATTCTCCCTTCTATGAATAAGTCCCTGTAATAGCCCTTAATCCTGCTGATGCTGGTATTCATTTCATTGAGGGAGGAAGTATTATAGGCAGGTGTGTCCAGAACTAATTCCATTTTCTCATTATAAAGGCTGTTCTCAAATACTACTAACCCCCCTCCTTTGTCGGGCTTCATAACCCTAACAGAAAACTCCTTTAGTTGATTGAGGGCCTGTAGTTGTTCTCTAGAAATGTTGAACTTGTTTTTCATGGAACCTGTAGCTTTTTCTAGGTGTCTGATATCCAGCTCACAAGCATTTTCAAAAATGCGCAACCCCACATGTAAAGGAGGATTAAAGGTGCTTGGCAATTTTAAATCGATAGTTCCCTCTGTTTCAGTATTATTAAACAATAATTTCAAGTTTAACTTGCGTACATAACACTTAAGGTCAATTAAGACCTTAACAACGTCAAAGCGTTTAGAGGGAACAAAGTTATTGCCAAGTGCAAGTAATTCGACTAGTTCAGGTTCTAAGACCAGTGTAGAAAAATTATAAATAGTGAAATCACCCTTAAAATTCTTCAAAATGTGGGGAAATTTAGGAACAAATGACAAAGGAATATCAGTAGCTAATTCTTCCATTTCTTGTTCTTTTTCCTGTGGTCCTGGTTGGGCGCATTCCCTAAAAAATGCTGGTTGCCGTTGTTGACATTATTCACAGTATTAGTGTTGGATGGATTAGTAGGCTGGGCTTCAAGCCCGCCTGCTTTATTCCTGTTTCTGTTACTCCTTCTAACAACATTCCACCCATCTGTTGATGTTGTAACAGCCCCCTCATTTGAGTGCACAGTACCTGTGTCATTCACCTCATTTTCACTAGGTGTTCCTACTTCATTGTGGGCTTGATAGGTGTTTAATTTAGGGTAAGCTGTGTTTAATGCATAAGCCTGCCTATCTCTAAATAGTTTCCTTGTCTTTTGGTTTTTTATCTTGCCCATATAGGCATCAATACTGGTAAAAATGCGTTCATGATCATACTTGAATTTGGCAAAACTCACATGCATTCTGATGTCTTGATCTATTTGGTTAATTTCCACAGTTAATTTGTCAATATGTGAAGAATAATGTTTGACAATCAATTCTAAAAGCTCAATGCCCTGTTTCTGAAACAAATTTCTCAAGTCTAACAAGAACTCATTATCAGTAATCAAAGCAGAAGGAGAAAAGCTATTTCTCAGTCCTTTCGGAATCATGTTCTCAAGGATACAGTGCCTGAAGTAGGCTACTTCAAGCTGCAATTTCCGGATTTTCAAAGTTTTAATATCCAAGGATTTAAGCTTATCAGTAATGTCCATATTGTCTGATATAGAAGACCCTGGTGTTTGCACCGGCGGTCCATCGTCTAGCGGTTTCAAGAAAGAAAAAAAGTCACCTGTATTCTTGATCCAATCCGCCGCAGATGTCACACCAATGAGTGCCCTTCCTTGTTCAGATGAATTGTTGGAAGAAGGATCTTGTAGGATGGACCCGGCCGATCCATTACATGAGCTCGGAAGTGGCCTTTGCATTTGACCCGCCGGTATAGAACCAAGGACGGTCCCGTTGTGGGATTCATTCAGCAGTTGCAATGAGCCGTTACTGGAAATCGTTGATGCCCGTTGTAATTGGGCCGCTGGTAGAGAAGCCAGTGTAGCTTCGACAAGCCTCTCATTCATACAGGCTGGTCCCCCTTGCTCCAGGGGGGCAGGAATAACCAAACCACCACTTTTTTCAATAATGTCCAGCCTCGAATTCATAGCGTCTAACCTTTGAGAGATCGCTGTGAGTAAGGAAGAGATGTCTGTGTTCTCGGGAGGGCTAGTCCCAAAAATATTCGGACTTGGTGGACTGTCAATACACCGCGATGTCATAACGAACTGGTAGCAGTAAAAAGCAGAAAAACAGAAAGAAGTGTCTCACAGCCAAACAAGTCTCCGGAGCCTTAACGCACTTTTATTACAACAGTAAAACAAACAGCGTTTTCGCTACAACACAAAAGTAGCTTCATCAGAGGCAAAGAACACAGTGAAAAGGCGCCAAATACTTTTTATAGATAATTGACCTCATTAAAATGTGTAATTTATATCATGAAAAGTTTTATAGAAATACTTTTAAAAAGAGAAATTGTTTACTTACAGTTACCCTTTCTGTCATCTTCTCTTCCCCTTAGTTTCCTTGCAAACATTAATGACATGAAGTGGGGTAAACAGCTTTCAGTCCTCAGCAGGTTTAACAAAGTGAACAGAAAGCCCAGTCTTTCCTTATTGTTGCAGAAGCACGTTTCATAGATGTGCTTGATGCTTTGTAATCTCACATTTAGTCCCTAATTTCTGTCTTGCTAGTCTTCTTCCTGTTCCTCTACATCTCCCACATCCAGACTGCGGTTCCATTATATGGTGCTCCCGATTCTTCCACTCAACTCCTGTGCTTTCCTCTGTCTCTTAAGCATTTTCTTTTGTAATGTTGGAAAAGGTTTCACTGGCAAAGTCTCTCTATGAGCTCTATTATCAGCAGAATTGGAATCAGTTCCGTTCTGCTTAATGGCTCACTTTTTTTGAACAAACATTTGCATTTCCTCATTTGCCAGCTCTGCATCAAAAATTACTTTGATCCTCCAAGAAAAAAAAATATTCTGAAGACAGCCGGATACAGCAGCTTGAATTTACTACCTGCTTCTCCACATTCCCTGGTTGTTGGAATAAATTTGCTTTTCTTCTGCCTGGTGTACAGTGAATAATCATATTCCACAAACACTCTACTGTCTCCAACTTTTAATACTTTGCCCTTCTGCCATATATTAGGTAGCTGTACAACTCCCTCTATAAAAAAGAAAGCCACAATGCCTATCTACAGGAACTATAATCACTCAGTATTAAACCCAGTACCATTTTCCTAGGTGATCTAAACTATCCAGCTATAGACTGGGAAACCTACACCACCACTAGTGCACAAGCACAGAGATTCCTGGGAAACCTACACCACCACTAGTGCACAAGCACAGAGATTCCTGGGAAACCTACACCACCACTAGTGCACAAGCACAGAGATTCCTGGGAAACCTACACCACCACTAGTGCACAAGCACAGAGATTCCTGGGAAACCTACACCACCACTAGTGCACAAGCACAGAGATTCCTGGGAAACCTACACCACCACTAGTGCACAAGCACAGAGATTCCTGGGAAACCTACACCACCACTAGTGCACAAGCACAGAGATTCCTGGGAAACCTACACCACCACTAGTGCACAAGCACAGAGATTCCTGGGAAACCTACACCACCACTAGTGCACAAGCACAGAGATTCCTGGGAAACCTACACCACCACTAGTGCACAAGCACAGAGATTCCTGGGAAACCTACACCACCACTAGTGCACAAGCACAGAGATTCCTGGGCTTTGTCAATACAAATGCCCTGGAACAATTAGTCAGAGAACCCACCAGAGGAATAACATATTGGATTTTGTCCTTAGCAGTACAGAAGTATCTTGCACCATCCCTCGTGTATCTTCATTACATGTTATCTCTGACAATAAAGCAGTCTCCTTTGAAATAAAATTGAAACCAGAGATCCCTTTCACCCACAGTACCTTGAGAAATTTCAGATAAAATATCTGCTCCTAAGTGATACATTGGCAAGTTTCAAATCCGCACCAAACCCAGTTAATTCCACTGAATACACAGAAATGTACACCACCACACTATACCAGAATGTAAACAGCCGCATAGAGCAAAGTCCAGAAACACCCACATGGTAAAACCGTAATATCAATGAGCTTTATAAGAAAAGGAAAAGACCAAGTCCTGAAAGTGCTATCAAAAGCTAGAAATACTGCATTGATGGGTCTTGACAATATCCCTGGATGCATTTTAAATAGCATGAAACATGGTTAAGCCACATCCCTAACAACACTGTTCAATCTCAGCCTCCATACAGGTTTAGTATCAAGCAAATGGAGAATAGCTACAGTCATTCCCCTGCATAAGCCAGGATCTCCCACAGACCTAGGCAATTACAGACCCATAAATCTGACCAGCTTCATATGGAAAGCCATGGAAAGATTTATCATGGAATTTATCAGTCCAAACATAGGGAACCTCTAAACACTAGATCCATATCAATTTGGATTCATCAAAGACAGGTCATTCTTAATTAACCTGGTGGATTTATTTGAAAAGGTCACTAAAGCAGTGGATGAAGGCAAAATGGTACACACCGCATACCTCAACCTGATCAAAGCTTTTGACACAATTCCCTACTCAGGCATAGTAGAAAAGCTAAATAAACTGGGAATAAACCCCTATTTTAACTGCTGGATTGCCAACTGGCTCACAAATAGGCTGCAGATAATCAAACTAGGGGAAGTTACCTCCACAAAGAGACCAGTAACCAGTGGAACCCTAGGGTTCTGTGCTGGGACCTCTCCTGTTTGGCATCTACATTTCTGAATTAAAGACCAATGCCAAAGAGTTCTGGCTGACTATGTTTGCAGATGACTGCAAGCTAGGAGCAGTCACTGATTCCTCAAATGATTTAGCCATCCTGCAGGAAGGTTTGTCCCAAATAAATAATTGGTGCCAACATCATGGACTGAAATTAAATGCCAAAAAAATGCATTACTGTATCCTTTGGGAAGTCATCTACCCCAGGGAACCACCACATTGACAACCCTCCCTCCAAGAGTTGACCCAGTTGTTAGGAATTTGGGAACTTATGTGGAGAGTGACCTAAATTTTGACCAAGATGTGTCTATTGTAATAATACAGCCTTTCTATATTGCACAGCTTATAAACAAAGGGATTGTGTCTAGACCTTGGGATATCTTTGTCCCCCTTAATTCAGCCCTCATTAGGCCAGTCATTGAATATAATGCCCCCTTTGCACGTAACTGTCCAGACACATGCAACAACTGGAATGCCCACAGATATACCTTGCTAATAGTATACAAAGCTTAAACAATATATCCTACATGGACTGACTTAAAGCCCTTTCACTACACTAGGCATCCTATAGACTACTAACAGGTGACCTGTGTTTGGCATATAAGTTATCCTCCAACCCATTACTGATGGATTTACTGCACATCAGCAAGTCAAATGGCATCAAAAATACTCAGTCTAGGGATCTAAATTTGTTCTGCAACATCAACAGAATGGTTTGAAGGGACAGGTATATCTCACAAAGGATACTGCTGCTGTGAAACAGTCTCCCCCATTTACATAACACTTACATAAACACTGGACCCCACCCAGTTTGGGTTCGTGAAGGACCGATCTTGTCGCCTGAACCTGATTGACTTCTTTGAATCAGTCTCCAGAGCCATGGACAAGGGTAAGGTGGTCCACACAGCCTATCTAGACCTTGCCAAGGCCTTTGACACCATCCCCCACTCTGGAATCATAGATAAACTTACTAAGTTGGGCATTAATCCCTACGTCACCCAATGAGTTGCTAACTGGTTTACTGACAAAACCCACACTGTAAAAGTAGCCGACTCCAAATCCAGCTCCAGACAAGTGACAAGTGGAGTACCTCAGGGTTCAGTCCTGGGATCGCTCTTGTTTGGCATCTACTTCTCTGAAGTACAGGCAACACTAAGGGGCTCTGGCTAACAAAGTTCGCAGATGACTGCAAACAGGGAGCCATTATTGAATCCCCAAATTATATGGATACTCTACAAAAGGGCCTTACAGAAACAGATGCTTGGTGCCAGAGCCATGGGTTCAAGCTCAATGCCAAGAAATGTATAGTTATCCCCTTTGGGAAAAAACATGTACCCGTGAATTACCATATAGGTGACAGTACACTAAACACTGAAAGTGTGATAAGAGACTTAGGGACACAGGTGGACAGTTGTCTCACCTTCGATAACCACATTGCCACAACAGTCAGGAAATCCTTCTATGTGGCACACCTCATCACTAAGGGCTTTTCATCCAGAAAAAAGGAGGTCATTGTCCCACTGTACTCATCCCTCATTAGACCCATTATAGAATACAATGCCCCATTTGGTATGTACCTCTCAAGACATCTGCAACAACTGGAAAGGCCGCAGAAATACCTCATTAAAAGAACCACAGGCCTAAAGTAGATGCCCTACGCTGACCGCCTTAAAAAACTCCAGCTATACTCTGTCGCATATCGTCTACTCAGAGGCAATCTCTGCTTAACATACAAGGCCATGTCAAACCCATAACTGTTGGACATGCTACACTTAAAGAAATCCCAATCCCTCAGAGCCACATGCTCCAGGGATCTAAACCTTGTCATCACAATAAACAAAACATGCTGGAGGGATAGATTCCTGACCCAGAGACTCCCCAGACTCTGGAATAGATTGCCCATACATGTCAAGCAGAGTGCCTCTTTGGCCCTCTTCAAAAGGAACCTTGACGATTGGATGGGAGAAAGGAAATTCACCCCGGGGATCACGTCAGTCGCCCTGCTAGACAGGGGTCCAGGGAAGTAAATAGTGTGGGAAGAAATAGACAGGGAATTGTTATGGCTAGGCTTGTATAGGCCCTAGGGCTGATAGCCTAGTACCAACCTATGAACATAAAACAAAGTTCATCCCTGTTCATATTCAAGAGTGACTTAGATCTATTGATGGGAAACAAAAAATCTTCTACATGACTGCTGTCTGTACTACTAATGGACACAGGCAGTTCCTAAATGCTTAATCCTATTCATGGGTCCTCTCAAATTATCTATGGTATGATCCCAGTTATTCTCATTAGGGATAATATATAATTATCGACCATGGGATGCGTAAGACGAATATATAATCAAATGGGATATGTCATTTTGAGCACAAAAATGGAATTTGGCTAAGCTTAAGATGGCCCACAAGGGCAGCTAGCCAAGTACTTACCTATGAATCAATGAATCCAAGCTACAGTTTTGTCAGGATCAACTCTTTCTGCTGGTAGGATTGCATCTTTAATAATATAGGTATTGGCTACTTTCTCATGGCCAGGTTTGGAGCATATACATAATGTGCCCTTTCAGTTAACATATTCTGCATGGAATACCAGTCCAGTTGCTTATTTGTGCTTTCATAAAATTAATACCATCTGTTCCTCCCAGTATCTCTGGTACAGCAGAAAATCTCAGGTTTTCCCTGCATGGTGTGGCCTCAAATTCTACCATTTTTGAAACATCTCTTCTGGAGCAGTTTCATACTCAGCCAGATTTTTTTTTTCATTTCAACTTTTGATTTTGAAGTTTTATCAGTTCATTCGAATATCTGTTTAAAACTTCTTCCATTTTCCATGCCTTTTGTTATTTGGGTTGATATACTCTATCAGTGTTTCATTTATTTTAACTAACTCTGAGCACATTTGACTTATTTTTTCCTCTAGATTACTGGAAGCTGGATCTTGAACTTTTTTGTTGAACAACAGGATTCTTCCCAGTCAGTGTTTTCTCTTCTCTTTTTCTAGTTGATTTTCTTTCTGGCTCTCTTAGTTTCTTCTTTGTTGGCATACAGGCAGTGTACTTACTAGCCAGTAACTGCATTTACTAAAAATGGAAGAGGTCCTGGCCTTTATCTCTCAGTTTCTTTCTTCACATACTGGGAGCACTGACACTAAACTGTTGATCAATGTGCAGCCATCTTGGAAGTCCCCCAGATACCTCACTTAACAACATTAAAGACTGTCTCCAGAAAAAGGTCAGGGACCAGCACCCCATCCCCCACCCAGGAACCAGCTCATACCCCTACTAATCAACAGGGACACAAATTCAAGTGTACAAATTGATTTCAGTTTACAGAAAAGAAAGGAAAGATGGTTCAAAAACTTCTTGAAAAAACAATAATCAACAGAGTATGAAACATGCATTCCTTACTCCTCTTTCTTTGTCACAACAATCCCTGTCATAGTTAAGCTGTTAGTCCATATCTTTACCTGTCCCTCATGATGGGGATAATTGCACTACATAATACATGTGTTATAATTAAACTATCACCCAAAGTGGCTGCTCTAACTGCCCTTCAAGCCTAACTGTGCAGCTCTGAGCAAGTCACTTAACCAGACACCGCTCAAGTGCTGACACTGAAAATGGTCCATAGCGATCAGTGTTCTACCACAAAAAAACAAATATAAATAAAATAAATAAATAATAAGTAAGAGAGACCCACTGTCAGTGTTAGCCCCCTTACTAAAATGTTAAATAAAATTTGTGTTCTCACAAGTCATGTGAACAAGAGGGGCTATTGGCTTATACTCAGCTTGAGTTCCACAAGGGGTTCACTAGACTGCCTAGTGTATATTGTATTAGTGACTTCATCTGTAGTAACAGTGAGAATTCCATCCGAATCACTCTATCTTTACTGGCATAAGAAGAGCCTTTGGAGAAGAAGAAGAAGTCCTGTGGCTTATAGCTAAACTCAATAGAAGTGCTTTTGGAATTGGGCTTGTTAAACGTACTCCATTACCTGGAAGACAATATTCAAGGTGGTGATAAGGCCCTTCCAATTAAACACTGGAACTTCTAAGTCAGAACTGTCCTAAGGGAAATCATTGTGTCCGATATTATTTCTTTAGTATTGAACTCATTTTAGACCTACTGGTCAGCACTAATCAATTTGTGTTGATGGTCTTATTCTATACAAAACCGGGATCTCCTACAACAGGATAAAAAATATTTAAGAAACTCTTAGTATGATGTTTTTTTACTATAAATAAACCAGTTTGATGGTTTTCAGCTTCCCAAGAAACTAAATGATACCAGTGTGCTGCATACATCTGAGCATCTAAAGCAGGGATCTAAACCTGATGGGCTTTCAGACCTCAAATAGCCCTCAACCAGCATAATTACAGCTGAGTAATGTGACAGCACTCCTTTTCCAGTTGCCTGCCAGTATTTACTTGTTTCTTAGTCATCGTACTACATCAGTAGATATTTTAGTATGAGACCCCTGTCCTAAACAGTAGAGTAAGTTAAATGCAGTGGACCCCACATTTACATTCCTGTACTATATAGAAATCTGCATAACTAATACACTAAAGCAACTCAAACTACGGTACAGAATCTCCTGTCTTTTAACTCAGGAAGCCTGAAGTCAGAAGGATAGTGAGTATAAGTAGTTTACCTGTAATTGGCTGAGTATAAGGAGTTTACCTGTAATTGGCTGAGTATACCCAGTATACCTGTAATTGGGTGAGTATAAGCAGTTTACCTGTAACTGGGAGAGTATAAGCAATTACCTGTAATTGGCTGAGTAAAAGTAGTCTACCTGTAATTGGGTGAGTATAAGCAGTTACCTGTAATTGGCTGAGTATAAGTAGTTTACCTGTAATTGGGTGAGTATAAGCAGTTTACCTGTAATTGGGTGAGTATAAGCAGTTTACCTGTAATTGGGTGAGTATAACCAGTTTACCTGTAATTGGGTGAGTATAAGCAGTTTACCTGTAACTGGGTGAGTATAAGCAGTTACCTGTAATTGGATGAGTATAAGTAGTTTACCTGTTATTGGCTGAGTATAACCAGTTTACCTGTAATTGGCTGAGTATAAGCAGTTTACCTGTAACTGGGTGAGTATAAGCAGCTACCTGTAATTGGCTAAGTACAAGTAATTTACCTGTAATTGGGTGAGTAATTGGCTGAGTACAAGTAGTTTACCTGTAATTGGGTGAGTATAAGCAGTTACCTGTAACTGACTGAGTATAAGTAGTTTACCTGTAATTGGGTGAGTATAAGCAGTTTACCTGTAATTGGGTGAATATAAGTAGTTTACCTGTAATTGGGTGATTATAAGCAGTTTACCTGTAATTGGCTGAGTATAACAAGTTTACCTGCAATTGGGTGAGTATAAGTAGTTTACCTGTAATTGAGTGAGTATAAGCAGTTTACCTGTAATTGGATGAGTATAACCAGTTTACCTGTAACTGGGTGAGTATAAGCAGTTTAGCTGTAATTGCTAGTCTAATATAAGCAGTTTACCTGTAATTGCTAGCCTAACACCCCTATTTAGCTACTCTGGGCTTCTCCTCTTATTACATCTTTCTTACACCTTTGTCAACAACACTAGGTATTCCATCCCTGACCAATTCCCATACCTTATAAATCCAAAAGGTGCCAGGAGCTAGAGGTTTATACCACACAATTCAGTTTATTGCACAAACCCACAAATAAAATGTACAGATAAGCGCTTTTGTCACAAATACTTAGACACATCATCAGATAACTACAGAAAATGAGGCTACTATTTAAAAACTTGTAACAAATCATGTGATTGAGTCTGCCAAAAATTTTAAAGAAACATTACTATTTTATACAAAATTACTTAAAACACAATATCCAAACCTTAAATACTTTGCCTTCATAAACATTAAATAAATATGAGCATCTAAAAACATCTAAAACACATAATCTAAAATATGCTTTAAGTCTTAACAAACAGGAGATGGAAATTGTACCATTAATGCCTATTGCACACCTTGCATTTAATCTTAGTTGCCAGGCAAGCTCTTTTTTTCTCCAATAATATACCCCAGGGACCACCCTGCCACTTTAATATGCTGTTCAACTGTGACAAATTTAAAAACATGATCGGAGTAAATATTAATATGTTTAGACAGAGCATTTGTTTCATTATGTTTTTTTTATATCATTCAAATGTTCATAAACTCTGGCTTTTAAAAACTGTTCTGTTTTTCCTACGTGAAAGCATGGACAGCTCTGGCGTAATGCAATATAAACTCCCTCTTTTGTTAGGCAGTTGAATTTACCTGGGATGTATACCCTTCTCCCATTAATAATAAAGCTTTCACCAACAGCAATATGTTTGCAGATTTTACAATTATGACATTTAACCATGCCCTTTGTTTGTATAAAGGCAGGCATTTTAATTGTTCGTTCTAAAAAAGATTTTAATGAGGTACCTTTTCTAAAACGTATACATGGTCATTCTCCCAACTCTTTGTTAGCCCAGCAAATTCATTGAATACAGCCCAGCTCTTGTTAAGTATAACTCTTATAGCACTACTGTCATTAGAAAAAGAAGTAATCAAACTGGTGGGATGTATTGACTTTACAGGTGTAACCACGTGTATACTGGAATCACGGACCACATTCTCACCCTGTTTACCTTCAGAAAGAATGGGGGGCAAAATGCAAAGTCTTTTTTTCTGTGTCACTTCTTGCAGTATATTATCAACAAAGCCCCCTGGGTAGCCTCTTCTCAAGAACTTATCCTTAATGTTGTTACATTCGGCCAAAAATTCTTCAAACAAGATAACCATTCTTGCTGCGCATACAAATTGCCCCTTGATCACTGCTTTCTTTTGGTGAAGAGGATGTGCGCTGGAGTAGTGAAGAACATTGTTTGAATATGTTACCTTTCTATAAATGCCAGATATACATACATTTTTCATAGGCTTTAACTAACAAAATGTCTAGATAATGAATACAATTTTGGCCCTATTTATATGTAAATTGCAAAAAATCTATTGTGTTATTCAAATATTGAACAAATTCTGCAATCACAGACTGTTTTTTCTTTCAAACTAAACACAAACCATCAAAGTACCTTGTATATAAATGCCAGTAATCCTTATATTGACTATTAAGTACAAAGCATTTTTCCCATGGTAACATAATAACATTTGTATGTGATGAACCACAGGCCAGCCCCATGGCTATGCCATTTTTCTGAAAAAAATATTGCTGATAAAAAAAAAAATATTATGCAAATGAGTTGACAAAAACTCAACACAGAAATTCACCCTATCCCGGTGCACATCTGTTTCAGTGTGTAAGAACTCAGCAAACCATTCAAGACCAGTACTGTAAGGAATGCATGTATACAGGTCTTTCACATCTATATTCACAAAAACAGCTATATCATCAAATTTCAGTTCATTAAATTTTTTAAGAAAATTCCATGAGTCACTATGTAAATGAGAATTTTTTTTAAAACATCTTTTAAGTGAAAATCAAGAAATGTTGCCAACATAGATGTCACATAAGACCTCCCGTCAACAATAGGCCGCACTGAGTAGTCGGCGAGATCATTATATATTTCTGGCAAACCAAAAATAGTAGGGACCACGAGATTTTCAAGATGTAAAAATTTGTATTCATCTGTGGAAATTTGTCCTTGCAGAAGCATATCATGCAACATTGTTTTAATCCTAACAAATGCAAGATTAATTTTCCTTCTTGAGACCTGTTTATATGTGTTCTCAAACAGTAAAGCATACATTTTTTCCATATACTGTATGTCATCCATAAGGACCACCCCACCCCCCTTGTCCGGTTTCATAACACGTACATTGTTCACTTTCAAGTGCTTTAATGGGTCAAGATCAGCATCAGGATATTGGAACCACTTGCATGTTCAAAAGTTCAAAAGGCCGATTACACAAGGATCTCATATTCAAGTCACACAATCTTTCAAATAATAAAAGGGCAGGGTGCAAGGGTGGGTTGTAAACACTTGATAATCTCAACCCAGATTCAGCACCTTCATTGCTAACAAATAGTAACTTAAAGTTAAATTTCCTAGTGTAAACTCTAAGATCCATTAGTGTATCAACCAAGCTAGCCCTCTTAGCTATAACAGATATGAAACCTTTTGACAGAATGTCAGCATGTTTTTGATTGACAACATAGGAACTAAAGTTAAATATTTTAAAGTCACCTGAATGGTTCAAAATGATGTCACAGGATGTTGGCTCAGTAAAAGTGTCATTGTCCAGAGTCACTGTCTCCACCCCTTCCTCCAGGAGCAGTTGCCCTGCTATTCTCCGGATGGTTGGTACATCTGCAGGGATCGATTGTACCACTGTTTCCTCTAGGTGTTCTGACTGTCATAAAGGGATGGAGTCCAAATGGAGCTCAGAGAAGTCTGGGTCCTGGTGTGGATACACGTCAACCTCTTGTTCTAAATGATGGGGCCTATGTGAACCAAAGTGGTTGTTGTTATCCCTCCTTCCCCATTGTTGAGAAGTTGGGGTGGGGTATGCGTTATTGTTTAAAGACTCTTGTTTATCTCTTTTAAGTTTCTTTAACTTGCTTTCTTTCAAAACATTAATGTCACGGTCAATGGAAGAAACAAAATCTGTGAATATTGTATCTTATATTTCTGGTAGTTGATGTCCTCTTTTGTATTTTTATCCAAGGTGTTCACCTCATGCATAAGTGAATCTATCAGGATGGAATTATGGTTAATTAAAAGCTCAAGCAACTCACAGCCATGTCTGTCAAAAAGTTTAAGTAAATCAATGTGTAATGGAAAATTAGCAACCAAACCTATGGGATACTTCCATACATGCAAACCTTTTGGAATCCTTTGCTTCTTAATGGACTCCAATAGGTAACTGTTTTCTAGTTGCAACTTATGAATCTTATGTAATTTATACTCAAATTCATTAAGCTTGTCCACCAACGTTGAGTTTGTAGCCAAGGACATTCCTAAATTATGTAAAACAAAAATCCGGTTTCTTAGTAAGCCATTCTTTCATGTCAGGAACAGCACATTCATGGACACCAACATACCTGTATTCCTGCCACTATTTACTCTAAAAGTGGCAGGTGCATTAGATAAACTTATACCTTCCCTACTTCTTCCCGACTGTAGGATAGGGTATACATAAACCGGAACATTACTCTGTGTCAAATGGCCATTGTCCATTAATTGTAAGGTGTCCATTCTCTGAGAGAGTTGTTGGATGAGAAGGGTGAGGATCCCTACTGAACGTTGCATATGATCCAGCGTAGAATCACTGAAAATTGGCTGTGAGTTATCCCGCCCTTTGGTAGCCATAAAACAAACAAACTAATAACCAAACAAAGTAAATAAAAACTGATAAATTCAAAAGGTGCCAGGAGCAAGAGGTTCACACTACAGAATTTGGTTTATTGCACAAACCCACAAATAAAATGTACAGATAAGCACTTTCATCACAAATACTTAGAGATTTCATCAGATAACTACAGAAAATGAGGCTACTATTTAAAAACTTGCAACAAATCATGTGACCGAGTCTGCCAAAAATTTTAAAGAAACATTACCATTTTATACAAAATTACTTAAAACACAATATCCAAACCTTAAAAACTTCATCTTCTTAAAGATTAAATAAATATGTTGTTTACTATATTGATTTGCTCCTGTTTCTTCCTTCATCCTTTACCATCTCCCCAGAAAAGCATAATCCACTCTTCTAATCTCCTACAAAACACAGACTGCCTGGTGGTACACAGGCAATGTGACTGTCTGTGCCATTGGTTAGTCAAGCATAGGAATGGACTGTGGTCACTGGTACAATCAGAAGAGAATAGGATTAAGTAGCTGAATAGGTAGCTGGTCTACTCCAGGGGGAGAGTTGAGCAGGGTTTCCTGCTTGAGGGACTTCTGTTGGAGACAGGAGCCTCACAAGCTAGCTCTAGCTTAACAGAAAGTGATAGAAATCCCATTGGTTGCTGCTGCAGAATGGATCCTGTTGCCCTGCCCACTGCTCCCTATAGGGATCTTGCCATCTGGTAGTCTACACATTAAACAGATATGTCTGGGATTTTCCAAAAAGAATGTATAGCATTGTCCAGGGAAACTGAATAGAGGTGCAGGGATAAGCTGCAGGAACAGTGGTATTTCGAGTAGAAAACTTGGGGAGGGGAGTCCCACACCATCACCTTTGCCCTTTTATCCTGACCCTTTCCAGATCTGCAGGATGTAAGTGCCAAGATTTCTGTTGGTTAACCTTGACATCCATGACCCCTTCTGCATTGCTAGGCTCACATCCAGTATTATATCCTTTCTGGGTACTGTCAATACCAGTTGGCTGAACCCTTTACAGTCCAAGGCTGCAATCAACTCCTGCTCCATGTCCACCCTGCAGCTTGGAATCTTGTGTTTATTTATTTATTTAATTGTTTGCTTGTTAACTGGGTAAATCCACTGGACACAAAGGTCCTTTTGCAGATGTGATCTAGAAGCATTGTTAAGCGGGAGTTCTGTTGAACGAGTTGCTCACAATCACATACTTTGCAAGTCTAAATGGAGGGACTAGAACCCAGGACTACAAGATGAAGCTTGTTAATTGCTCATAGCCTTAATCTCTGAGCTATACTTTAAGTGCAATCTCCTAGTCTGCTCCTGGCAAATTCAGATTCTCAGTGTTCTTCTTTCGCACTCATTTATTTTCTCCTCTAATCTTTTATCTTCCTCTTTTGTAGTGCTTGATGGATGATACACAGTACCTCTAACTTAACTACCAGACCACTTAATCTAGCTTCTGAGGATGGCTGTTCCTCCTCCTCTTTGACCTCACATCGGATGCTCTGTTTCATGTAGATTGCTTGTTGATTGTGCCTCCACCCCGCCCATTTCTTAAATTTCCACTAGTCTGGCACCTCCATGCCCCTACCCCTGTTGTCACTGAATCATGCTTCTGTGATACCAACATGTGCATCCTTCTCTCTTACATCCCAGCTTGCAGATCCACATCTTCCAACTTATCTTCTTTGCATTGCAGATTAACACCACCCAGCCATGCTACAAGTTACCCTTGTTTGTTCCTGTGTTATGCTTTACCTCCCTTTTTACCTATTGTCTACTGCCTAAACACCCACTTCAGCTTCTGTCACTCCCCTTTTCTATCTTAGTTTGTAAAATACCTGTGCAATTCAGCTCTGATGCACTTGGACTAAGAAGTAGTCTTCTCCTTGCATACAACTGGTCCCCCTGCAGGTCTTCCCCCATTTTCTTTGCAGGTTCAAGCCTTTCTTTCTTTCCACTGGTGCAGGCAAATATTATCATCTTTAATCCTATCTTCCTGCTGTGTTCTGGCTGCTGGTACAGGTAACATTTCTGTGTCTAAGCCCATCTTTCCTCTGTGTTCTGACTGCTGGTACAGGTAACATTTCTGTGTCTAAGCCCATCTTTCCTCTGTGTTGTGGCTGCTGGTACAGGTAACATTTCTGTGTCTAAGCCCATCTTTCCTCTGTGTTCTGGCTGCTGGTACAGATAACATTTCTGTGTCTAAGCCCATCTTTCCTCTGTGTTCTGGCTGCTGGTACAGGTAACATTTCTGTGTCTAAGCCCATCTTTCCTCTGTGTTCTGGCTGCTGGTACAGGTAACATTTCTGTGTCTAAGCCCATCTTTCCTCTGTGTTCTGGCTGCTGGTACAGGTAACATTTCTGTGTCTAAGCCCATCTTTCCTCTGTGTTCTGGTTACTGGTACAGGTAACATTTCTGCCTCTGATTCTATCTTTCCTCTGTGTTCTGGCTGCTGGTACAGGTAACATTTCTAAGAATGCTATCTCCAGCCCTCTCTCCTCTCATCACTCTGCCTGGTATCATCCCTGTCTCTTCTTGCTTCCATCTCAGCTGTCTCTCCTGTCCAGTTGCTGGTACCTACATGCACCACAACATGCATCCACCCCTCCTCCTCATTCCTGATGACCATTCAGACCATCCCCACCCATGGTTTACTCAGTCTAAGCTCTGATACCAATTTCAGTGAATCTGGTCTCTACTTTGTCATTTGCACAAACCCCCCCAACCTTTTGAAAGTATTAATGGCCCTTTAGTGAGTCTTTTATTCAACAGCACCCTGTATTCTGTCTGTTAGCCCTTAAGGTACAACAAGGTAAGTCTTGAGATGACTCAAGGATTGCCACTGGCTTTTGTGTTTCTTACATTACACAAAATTTCTCTAGAACAGACCTCACTTGTCATAATGATTTGGACATTTGGCAAATGACAAGCCAGTTTAGTCCATATGAGTCTGTTGTGTTTTTTTAGATGAAGCACATAAATAAAAATTATATTTTTTAAATTAATGCATTTCTAGCTGCAGAAAACTATGTTATTTAAGATCACAAGAGAAACACTATTCAATTATTTAAACGTTAACTAGGAATAAGACTGACCAGATGCAGGTACCTGTTTTCACAGGTGACCCTTGGGCTGTGAAGTTAAACGGCTTGCTTAGTCTCATATTGTATGCATGGGAATCAAACCCAGATCTGCAGGATATAATTCATTTATAAACAAATACAATAACTACTGCATAATGTTATCATGCTCAGAACAATAAGAGTTACCAGATGCAGATGCCTGATTTCACAGGTGACCCCAGGGCTGTGCTCCAGTTAAACAGCTTGTCTAGTCTCATATAGTATGCATGGGAATCAAACCCAGATCTGCAGGATGTAATTCATTTACAAACAAATGCAATAACTGCTATATAATGGTATCATGCTCAAAAATTATTTAAAGAAGACTGCCCTTATAACACTTTTTACTGCCATTACTACAAGTGCATTCTTTAAAGATACCAAGCAAATGGCTACACTGGTGTTACTTGTTAACACAGACTATATCAGCAGATAACTTTAGGTACATGGGCCAGACTGTGAACATTTGTTACAAGGTCCAAGGAAAATAAAGAATTTTTTTTTTTTACTTTTTTTTTAGCCTGTCTGGTGTTTTTCATCTATCCCAGAAGCTGGGAGTCAGTCCTGACCTCCTGGAGTAATCCAAACCCTCCCTTTGTCAGAGAGGAGAAACAGACATCCTGATATATATATATATATATATATATATATATATATATATATATATATATATATATATATAGGTCTATAGATGCCCACTAACGTGAAAATGCACTTCACCGAAAGTGCACTTTCGCGAACACCACTTGAGCAAATGGTTACGGACCTCAGGGTTAGGGCTTGGGTTAAGGATAGTGGATAGCTAATAGGGCTATCCACTATCCTTAACCCCATCCCTAACCCTAAGGTCCATGACTACCGCAACACAGTGGAGGACATTGCCCATTCGTTCTAGTGGTGTTCGCGAAAGTGCACTTTCGCATTAGTGGGCATCTATTACCGGATTTCAAAATAGTGTAATTTTGATCTCCAGTAGTAGACCCATACATATATATATATATATATATATATGTATATATATATATATATATATATCCCAACACCTAATATTCTATGACATAAACCTCTTTTGGCCATGAATGTTTGTTGCTGCTTACCCTTGATATTTTGTAAGAAAAGTATGCATATCCTGATATCACCACCGTGACAACTATCCCTGTTTATGATGGTCCCCCCTTCCACTGGAAAGATGACTTAATAAAATGCCTCTGCCTTTCATATCCCCCAGTCAGCTTCTCAAAAACCAGGCTCGCTAGTTGATTTCTCATCGCCTGGGTAACATTTAATCAGATGTTTTGACTTGGTTGATCTGGTGTAAACAATTAGTTGCCCCTCTCACTGCATCTTCCCTAGAGTAACAATGTTTATTTAACTGACTTGCTGCTAGAGACCATAACACTGGGGTCAGAGAAGAACTGGTTGTACCCCCCTCCCAAAAACAAGCATTTCTGTTGGAGGGCAGAGGGCAGTGTCTGTCAAGTCAGGACAAGGACTGTATTGTGTAATAAAAATGCATGTCATAGACTAGATAACTGCAGCATCACTTTGCAGTTATCCGGTGGCAGGATGTGACACATAGCTCAGTATCTTGACTCATACTGAGAAATAAATGAGGCTAGCTACTGTCAGTTAATTTGCTGTCAGCCTACCAAGAACTAACAATGTTAGCTACAGTGAAGCTAGTTATTAACCACCTTACCAGAAGTGCTAACCAGAAATAGAAATGTAGTCTGTTGCTCTTAGTTATTCAGATTCTGTTCAGTTTCACAGAAATAGTAATTTATTCTACTGTAATGAAGTTATGTCATTAAACAAATTAGTCAGACCAACATGCACACCCAGGATGGCATGGATTTGTATGCAATTCCACACCCAGGATGGCATGGATCTGTATGCAGTTTTCCACACCCAGGATGGCATGGATCTGTATGCAGTTCCACATGCAGGATGGCATGGATCTGTATGCAGTTCCACACCCAGGATGGCATGGATCTGTATGCAGTTCCACACGCAGGATGGCATGGATCTGTATGCAGTTCCACACCCAGGATGGCATGGATCTGTATGCAGTTCCACACCCAGGATGGCATGGATCTGTATGCAGTTCCACACCCAGGATGGCATGGATCTGTATGCAGTTCCACACCCAGGATGGCCTGGATCTGTATGCAGTTCCACACCCAGGATGGCATGGATCTGTATGCAGTTCCACACCCAGGATGGCATGGATCTGTATGCAGTTCCACACCCAGGATGGCATGGATCTGTATGCAGTTCCACACCCAGGATGGCATGGATCTGTATGCAGTTCCACACCCAGGATGGCATGGATCTGTATGCAGTTCCACACCCAGGATGGCATGGATCTGTATGCAGTGTGGTTAGTGGTTAGCTATCTGCAGTGTGGCTAACTATCACACATGGCCTGGCTTGGTAAAAGAATGTGGTTGCTATGAATCAACTCATAATCTGTCATCAAATGCATTTGTTTTCACTTATTACTGCTCAATACTTTAAAATGTCTTGTTTGAAGGCTGCTAACAAAAATAACTATTAAAAAAACAGACTTAATTAGGTTGCTGTCTGTGATCTCTGCAAGTCCTTTTTTAAACAACTTTTCATCATCGTCATCTTCATCATCATCATGGATCACAGCCACTATTTTTTACTAATTGTGAGTGTCACCCCATGAGGAAATGCACTACAAATGACTGTGCTTAAAATTCTACCACTGTTCTTCCAGAAAACCAGCTGGATGTGTCGGAGCAGCAGCAGCAGCACAGCATTCGGAGAACGCTTGGTATATTGGCAGGGGGACCAGGGTGCGACGGCATTAAGTGGCAGCTGTCCTTTTGCTGAGGGGGGTAAGGACATGGGGCGAACCTTCTACTAACCCCTGGCAGCAGGTGCTTAAGTCCCAGCAGCTGTGTAAAGTGTTTTAAATCAGTGCTTCTCAAACTACCCTTGGACTTAGGACCAGTTATTTTTATTTCTGCTCTGGCGTGGACCAGTTTTTTTTCTGTAAAATAACTGTAATAAGCAGACTATGGTATTTAAAGTCATACAATGAAGAATCTATACCTGGTATTTAAAGTCATACAATGAAGAAACTACCCTACCTAAGTGACTTATTTCTTGTATTTCCTCACATTGTCTTAAGCTGAACAGCAAGATTGACCAAAACTGAACTAACACAACTGAATTAAGTTGGGGGTCTGAGGGCTGCAAGGCACCCAGAAGCTATGGGATCCCAGATATTCTGAAGTGCATTCTTTCTAACCTTTTGATCCCGTAATGGCCATAACAGAAATTTTGACTAAAGAAAAAAAAAAAGCAGACTTATTTTCTTTCAAGGAAGAAATAACCTGTGTCCAAGGTTTACTATTGAAAGATGACAAAAATAATATTTCCCAATAAACCAACATAACAAATTCTTACAATGATACAAAGAGAAACCTGGAAATACTGCCTGCCTCCCTAAGCCAAAAGATCACTTCCTTCCTAGGATTAAAGTGAAAGCACAAATGGCCACAGTCATGTATTTAACATTTCTGCTATCATGCATACCTCTCCTTTCTAGGATTAAAGTGAAAGCACAAATGGCCACAATCATGTATTTAACATTTCTGCTATCATACTTATACAAATAATTTTTCCTCAGCCCTCCCCTCAAAAGAATCAAGGGCAGATTTTAAATATTGCTTTTATATACTTGGAAAATTGCTAGAGTAACAGGTTTTGCATTTGCAAGCATTTTCTCAATGATACAACGTATGAAACTCACGTGTCTTTATTATGTAGACTACAATCTAGAACAACGTAGACTACAATCTAGAACAATGTGGACTACAATCTAGAACAATTTGCCAGAAAACTACAAAGCTTGAGAGGAACACTCCAAAAGAGCAGGGACAGAGGACAGCAATGCCCACCTGCACAAACACACTCACATGCCCATCAGTTATAGCCACTTTCATAACTGCATGACACTGGAGAGGCACATTCACTTGGAACAAAAATGGATATACCCAGTATTTCCAAATACAGCTCTCTGCATCAAGCACACTTTCGCTTAAGAACACACAGGGAACACATTCAACCCGCGGTCTAGGTTTTTCTCTCTCTGTCTCTCCCCAGGTCCCCAGTATGGCTCCTCACTGGCAAAGCTGTACAGTTACATCCTCAGCCGAGTGTCCAAGCCAAGTCCTCCACCACTCTCTCTGTGAAACCAGTTATTTCGTGTCCCTGCTCCAAGTAGTTGACACACACACTCTTTTGAGATTTGATTTGCGCCTAGACACACACACACACACACACACACACACACACACACACACCTGGGAAAGGCTGGCACAGGTTTACTAGCTATGACCCCTTCTGCCCAGACTATAAGGTAGTTATTGCCATTAGACACTCCCAAGCCAGATACTGTAAGGCTCTTACAAGGGTACCCAATTACAGTGAGTGAAATTAATATTAATACATATGGTAGTTTGACCAATGCAGTAATTTTTTTCAGGAGTGGCCACAGAGTCACCAAACAGATATGAGTACTCTCAAAGGTTAAAATATTCTCTAAGGGACCGGGCACAATGAAAAGGTTAAACATATTTAATAATAAATAACAAAAGAACATGAAAATATCAAATAGCTATTTACAGTAAACACCAGAGTTTCAACCACAGGAAATATTAAAATAACACAGATGAATAGAGTCACACAGATACAGAAAAAACAGTACTTAAATAATTCCACTATATTTTCCTAACTAATCTAAAGAGTTACTATTCCCTGGCCACTTACTAGCGCAAGACAAGATGAAGTAGGTGAGTGATCCTTCTATGTCAGTTTCCAAGAAACAGACTGTCATGAGACTTCAGTCTCACCTAGTATTAAACATTATTTTAGTGATGTATTCCAGAATGACATTACATACATCTGGTCATCTAACTTTCGGTTCCAATGCAACCCTCCATTGCTAGAAACTGCCAGGATTTAGCACCTATGTGTCAATAATACACACACAAACAGAGCCTTGCTAAGATCTGCTGCAGCTCCTCGAAGTCGTAAAACCATAAAACACTTCCACTCTTCCTACAGGAGCTAATAAACCATACGTCTTACAGACATTGCGTCTCTAGCTTCATTCAAAACTGTGAGATAACATCTTTATGGCCTAGGCCCAGTAATTTAATTTCTTACTATTTTTTCAAAGTTAGCTGCAGATGGGCTTAACCTCTTCTCTTCCAGTATCCTCATAGGTTCACAGGTTCATAGGTAAGTACTAGGCTATTGGCCCTAAGGCCTATATAAGCCTAGCCAAAAAGGTACCCTGACTTTCGCCACCCAAGAAAATTATTTTCCTGTGCCCCTGTTGAGCTGAGACACAGAGGTGATCCTCGGGGTGAATTTCCTATTTCCCATCCAGTCATCAAGATTTTTTTTGAAGAGTGCTAATGAGGAGCTTTGTTTGATATAGATAGGTAGTTTGTTCCAGAGTATGGGAAGTCTCTGGGACAGAAATCTATCCCTCCAGCATGTTCTGTTTATTGTGGTGACATGGTTTAGGTCCCTAGAGCGTGTAGCTCGGATGGATTGGGATTTCTTTAATTGGAGCATGTCCAACAGCTCTGAGTTGGACATAACTTTGCATGTTAGACAGAGATTGCTTCTGGGTAGGTGATAGGCGACAGAGTAAAGCTGGAGTTTTTTCAGACGGTCTGCGTAGGGCATCTGTTTTAGGCCGGTAATCCTCTTTGTGAGGTATTTCTGCAGCCTTTCCAGTTGTTGTAGATGTCTTGTGAGCTACATACCAAAAGGGGCATTGTACTCTATAATGGGTCTAATGAGTGAAGAGTAGAGGGGAACAATGACCTCTTTTTTCTTGGATGAGAAACCTTTTGTGATGAGGTGCGCCACGTAGAAGGATTTCCTGACTTCTGTGGTGAAGTGATTAGCAAAGGAGAGACTACTGTCCACCTGTGTCCCAAGCTCTCTTATCACACTTTCAGTGTTAAGTAGACTACCACCTATGTGGTAGCTCATGGGTACAGAGTTTTTACCAAAGGGGATGACAATGCACTTTTTGTCACTGATCTGAAGCTGGATTTGGAGTCTGCTACTTTCACAGTGTGGGTTCTGTCAGTGAGCCAGTTGGCAACCCATCTTGTGACATAGGGATTTATTCCTAGTTTAGTGAGTTTATCTATAATTCCAGAGTGGGGGATGGTGTCAAAAGCCTTGGCGAGATCTAAATAGGCTGTGTGAACCACCTTACCCTCATCTACAGCTTTGGTGACTGCTTCAAAGAAGTCTATCAGGTTTAGGAGACATGATCTGCCTTTTACAAACCCGAACTGAGTGGTGTCCAGAGTTTGGAGATTACCGATGTCTATGTTTATAAGTTCCATGATGATATGTTCCATGGCCTTGCAGACCAGGCTCATTAGGCTAATGGAGCGGTAGTTCCCGGGGTCCATGGTGGCTACCCCTTTGTAGAGTGGGATAACCGTCAATGTGCGCCATTCAGTGGTCACAAAGCCTGAGGTGAGGCTATGATTGAACATGGTACTTAGGTGGGGTGCCAGTTAATTCTGTAGTTTGTCGCCTGGGATGTTGTCAGGTCCTATGGATGCTGTGTTCCTGGCTTTGGAGAGTGTGTTTTTTACCTGTGCAGCCGTGATTACAGGAACTTTGCATTCTTCCGGTATAGAGATGGGCCCTTTAGGGGGTGTGGGTGGGGTAAAGTTAGCACTAAACCTATCTGCCAGGATGTTGGCAATATCAGTTGGTTCTGTATATTTAGTGCCATTGTGCTGTAACTCAGAGCAGATCTGAGTGTTGCCATTGAGATTTTTAACATAGCTATAGAATACTTTGTGGTTGTCTTTAGAATCAGTGGCAATTTTGTTTTCATAACTACCTTTGGAGCGTTTTATGAGGGATCTCAACTTCTTACTGAGGTTGACCAGGGAGTTCCTCCAATCACGGGATTTTACTCTTTTTTTGTAACAGTTTCTTTCTTCTGTTGTAGAGTTTGTTTATGGCAGGGGACCACCAGCTATGGCTTCCTTTTTTTGGAGGATAGCATCTTGGTTCTGTTAGGGATAGCACAATCCATGCACTCGTGTAAGTGCTTATAAAGTGCATTTGTGTAGGATTCAGCAGTCATACCTCTACTGTCCATCTGCATGGGTGTCGTGAAGTTTGCCACTTCTGTCTTAAGAAGTGTGAAGTTGGCTTTGGAGAATTTTTTTACGGTGGTTTCCCTAATGGGGGGTGGGGGCAGGATGTGGCTGTCTAGGGTGATTAGCTTGTGGTCGGATCTGACCAACGAGAAATTGACCTCTGGTGTGGAACACCGGTCGCCCATGTTGGTAATGACCAGGTCTAGGATATTGCTGCCCCTGGTGGGAGTGTGGATAATTTGATCCAAGGCATTGGAATTTATGAATTCCAGAAAATGTTGAACAAAAGAGTTGGTACATGAGTAGTACTAAGGGTGAGCCAATGTTTAACCAGCTAGTAGCTTTCTTTAATGAAGCAGGGTTACGATTCTTGGGGCTGCTTATTGAGAACAATAGATTTAAAATGTTGACCTTAAAGGATGAAATTGCGAATATTGAGAAAGACATTTGCAGCTCATTAATTGAGAGTAATAGGGTTGAGTTCTTTAATAAATTAACTGATGAAATAGAGAAACATTCCACGGAGGTAACAAACCGGAAGCATTTTAAATTATTGCGAGACATTTCTTCTGACGAAGAAGGGACTGCATATGACAACTTTACTGTTGGTTTTAAACACAACAACAAGAATGTTAAAACTGTTAACATTGCTAACAGGCGGAACTACAGTTCAGCGGTTTCCGCCGCATGTCCTGACACTAACGGCACCATTTTTACCTCTATTCACAAAACTAATGGAGGTGTTTCATCTAAACCATCCAAAGTGACTGTTATTGACAATGGTAACAATATTCCAGGTAACTGTGAAGATGAAGAACTTGACATTATCACTGACGGTACCAGTTTAGTCAGTAATATCTTGGCGGATAAAGCATTTGATGATTGTGCTAACAGGACAAAGGTTGTTACTGGTGCAGTTAACTCTTTAATGGACTCCTCTTCCACATCTTCTTCTTCTTTTTTAGCGAAGAAGAGTTTACCAGTAACAAAAAAGACAGTGTTTACCAGGAGTCGGACATTTCTAGCGTCCAATTCCTCAGGGGACGAAATGTGAAACACTTGACCAAATTTTCTAGTGATAACCAATTTGATATTATTAATCTGACTGACACTGTATTTACTGAAACTGAATTAGGTTTATTAAGACTGGGTTTGAATTTTGTACCAACTGTTAAGGCTGATTTCAGCAAAACAGTGGTAGACATTAAGAAATATGTTAGAAAACTGAACTTGTCTTATTTGATGCATAATGTACCAGAATTTAACAAAGTTTTAATGAAGCCCTCTACCTATAACCCTCAGTTAACGTATACTTTGAAAGTTTTTGAGGAAGTATGTGTGAAAGAACTTGACACTGTTTTATCTTGTAAGAACCATTACAAATACAATTTAAATTTTGAAGAAAGGAAGGCCTTCAGGCAATTACGTGACAAAAATCAATTGTTGAGATTTATGAAAAGTGACAAAGGCGGAAACATTGTGATAATGGAACAGGAGCTATATAAACAAAAGATGTTAGAAATTTTAAAGAATGAGGATGAATATGAAGTTATCCCTCTCTTTGAAATTAAGAAGAGACATCTCTTGATTCAGTACCACTTATATGAAGCATTAATGGCCAGTGAAATAACTATAGATATTTACAACTTTTGTGTTAATGAACAACCTAAAATAGGGGTTCTGTTCGGTATTCCGAAAGTACACAAAAATCCCTTGGATCCACCATTTAGACCGATAGTTTCTTCACCCCATTCGGTTACCGAAGGGATTTCGCTTGTCCTTGATGCAACTTTAGGTCCCTTAGTACTTGAACAGGCGTCCTTTATTAAGGACTGCTGGCATTTTTGGCTAGATTAAGAGACTACATGGACAGGTCGGTTTTTGACCCTAACAGATTTACTATCTTTACTATGGATGTGGTATCACTGTATACTTGTATTCCCCATGAGGAAGGGGTGGAGGCAATTAGAATGCTGCTAACTAAAAGTAAAAAATACAGTGTAGACAGTGTTTCTATTATCTGTAGATTACTGGATATTGTGCTACACAACAACTATTTTTTGTTTGATGAAACTTTTTATAAACAAAAAAGAGGGGTAGCTATGGGATCTCCTGCTGCACCCTCATATGCGAATTTAGTTATGACTTGGTGGGAACAGGAACATCTTGATAGATTGAGGGATATTTTTCACATTTCCTTTTATTATAGATTTGTGGACGATTTGATTTTCATTATAGAAGGAAATTATGACACGGTTAACACCTTCATCTCAGAAGTTAATTCTACAGTTAGTTTTTTGAAGTTCACCACTGGAGATGTTGGGTTATCTGTGACCGTTTTGGACATACAACTATGGTGGGACAATATTGACCATCGTTTCCACAGTAGAATACATTGTAAAAATACTTTTACAAACAGTTATCTCCACTATTGCAGTGGGCATAGTAGACATACAGTTAGAAATATACCTAAAGGACAGCTAATCAGGGCTTGTCGAATGACTTCTAAAGATTATGATCTTAGGTTGGAAATTAATTTTATTAGATCTATGTTTGTCAATAGGGGCTATGACAAATTATTTTTGGACAGTATTATCGAAGAAGTTCTAAATAAAAGGACTTCACATTATCAGGCCATTTTGAACGCGGTAGATTCTAACAACCAAATTTTTTCAACCAAAAGTAAAATGAATACTTTGGGAGATGGTGAACTGATGTGTTCGTTAGACCTTAGTGTAGATAGTTTTGAAATTAAGCGTTTGATTGAAGGAAATTGGAAAATTATACAAGGAAATCCTGATTTAGTAAACATTTTAGGGGTTAGGCCCAAATTTGTTTTTAGGAACAATTTTAACATAAAAAAGGCATTGGAAAACAACAATAGGAATTCTGGTGACTCAGTTAAAATTAAGAAAAAGGGAATGTTTGTATGTCACCACTGCAACATGTGTAGGTTCATTGCCGAAGGACCATATATAGCAGTTGACACTTTAAGTGAGACACTGGAAGTCCCAGGTTATGTAGATTGTAATACTAAGGGAGTTATTTACATTAGTATTTGCAGCACATGCCCTGGTTTCTACGTTGGAATGACTATTAGGAGTTTAAAAACCCGAATTCGTGAACATATTTGCAGTATTAGAAAACACGATGAGACCAAAGCTTTATACAAACATTCTACAGAATGTCACAATTTTAAGAAGTTTTTATTTTCAGTATTGGAAGTATGTAAGACAGATTTAAGAGGGGGTGATTTTAAAAACTACGTAGAACAAAGGGAAACTTTGTGGCAAATT
Organism: Protopterus annectens; assembly: GCF_019279795.1. Classification (NCBI taxonomy): domain Eukaryota; kingdom Metazoa; phylum Chordata; order Ceratodontiformes; family Protopteridae; genus Protopterus; species Protopterus annectens. Next base: position 62,242,030 of record NC_056747.1, read on the forward strand.
AAGTTAAGATCGGACAAACCCCCTGGTTTAAATGATGCTATAAATATTAAATGTTTTTTAAAGGATTGTAAATTGTGCATTGATAAAAGTGGGGACACAAATTTATTTGTTTAAACTAGGTTGATTTGATTACATTGTTTTAATCATTTTATTGGTTAATTGATTAATTGTGTACTTTGTCAGTATTTATGGAGTTTTTGTAAGCTGAAGTTGTATTCTGATGAAGTCTTTCGACGAAAGCGTGTATTAAAGAAGATTACACTATTTCTGCCTGAGCTGTTCGTTTCTTCCTTGACCTATTTTATTTTGACATGAGTAGTTTTCCCAGTTAATGGTGGGGTAGTTGAAATCACCCATTATTAGGGTGTTGGGTTGTACCCTAATATTTTCCAGTGTATCAAGAAATGAGGAGTGAGAATCCTGGGGCATGGTGGGGGATCTGTAGCAAGTTACAATTTGGATTGCGGTCCTGCCCAGAGTTAGTTGCACTTGGATAATCTTGGATGCATTATGTTGAGCAACTGGCCTGGAGGTGTGGCTATCCTTAATGAATATGGGCACGCCTCCGCCTTTAGTGTTTTGGTCCAGGTTAGGTGGCCGAAAGGTGTGGTATGATTTATAGCCTGGTAATGCAGGGGTGCTCTCTGGAGCCTTGAACCAGGTCTCTGTCACTCTGTTAACATATATATTTAATTCAGCTACAATACAGTCAGGACCCACACTTGGCACATTTTTAATACAAGCAGCTTTACAAATACATTTTTCAACACAAGCATCTGTGCAAATCAGTTTGATAAACAAATGACATATAATTCCATACAAAATTCCAGTTAGCTGTGCTGGCATATGTTACACATTCACTGCCCTATGTCTCTCGCCATAGCTGGCAATACCTCACATCATCACAGCCTGATCCCTTGAAAAGGTGGTGGGAGTGACTGTCATAATGCACTCATCTGGACCTAGAGTAAGACTAATAAAAAGCACTAAATAAAAAAATGAACTCCTTATTGCAAGGCTGAAAAGAGAAAGACCCTGTACTCTCTCTTGCTAACACACATCTAGAACCAATACTGTGTTCAGTTACAGGCATGCGAGTAGAGATAAAAGTCGGAATTTACAAAACTTACATCTTGTCTCTTCTGTAAGTCATGGTGATATGTAAGAGGTAAGAGTTTGACCAAACCAGCTGACACACAGTCTGTTTCTGCATCACCAGAGACCAGCGGCTGGGAAGCTGAGAAGGTCTTAAGAGGCACTGGAAACACAAACCACAAAGTATTATAGAGAATTATGAAGTGTACTTCACATGGGATCACCCATTACTAACAGGTCAAAAATAAGTGTGAGAAAACCAGATATAGTAGTCTAGAAAAGGAAGGCAATAGAAGTATTGATCACTGAAATCACTACAGCCAGGTATTACAGTGTCTTACACACAGACAGACACAAAGTCACAAAATACCACGATCTGCAGCTAGACTTGGAAGCAGGACACTCAGACAGTTCCAATAGTAGGAGGAGCAATTTACAGTCATCCTTAGATATGCTACCAATACATGTAACTTCATATGAGTGACTGAAGGAGTCAGTTCTGGGCACATTGCTGGTGCTGCAAATAGCACTTCTGGCTAACATCAAAGACTGAAACAATACTAATTTCATGAAAGTTTAATGATATGCTGATGTAGGAATGGGGTCCATTTTTGCCATGGTATTAAAAACCCAACAGATTTGGAGAAATTAAATGTTGGGAATAAGGCTAGGTCAACTAGAGAGTTGAATATAGGCTGCATAAAATGAGTGGCCAAGTACCAACTCTTTACTCTGAAATGCATGGAGAGGAATATTGTCTTTAATGTTTATTGTTTTATTTTATTTGTTAACCAGTTAAACCCACCAGATACAAGTGTATCTTTTCAGGTCCAACCTGGGAGCTCTTCCTGGTTGAGATTTGTTCCCAGTTACACACACAGTAGTCAAATGGAGACTAAAGGAATCAAACCCATGATTAGAGGGTAAAGCTCATTAGCAGGTGATACCCTTAATCCATGCTGCCAAACTGCCAGACCTGTTGGGTACCTGGCCTCCTGCACATTGTACAGTAGTGTGAGTGCTCACAGGGTACTTCAGGGGATGGTGAAACCCTGTGAGGGGAAGGAGGTAATCATTGAGAAAAGCCTCTTGAAGTATCATTTCACAGCCTGCCTGGTCTATGAGGAAAGCAAAAGTGAGATGGGGTGGCTTGCAGGGCTGGCAAGATAAAATGGTGGTGTATGGGAGGCACCAGAATAGGAGCTAGGAGTGCATAGAGGGTGTCACAAACATGCAGTACACAATAGCTATATCTTCCTTTGCTGTACTCCTGCTCAGCCACTGGTAAAATACATAGAAAAAACTGTAACAAGAAAAGAGGGCACACACATTCTCTAACCCTTGAACCTGAACAGGAAAAGGGGGCACACATTCTCTAACCCTTGAACCTGAACAGGAAAAGAGGGCACACATTCTCCATCCCTTGAATCTGTACAGGAAAAAAGGCACACATTCTCCAACCCTTGAACCTGCACAGGAAGACATGGCACACATTCTCCAAACCTTGAATCTGTACAGGAAAAAAAGGCACACATTCTCCAACCCTTGAACCTGCACAGGAAAAGAGGGCACATGTATTCTCTAACCCTTGAAGCTGCAAATTTATTTGCATTGTGAGCACCAAGAAGAAGAAATACAAAGTATGTGGTGCTTTAGTCCTCCTGCTTCTAATTCAGAGCACTCAGGATTTTCTTCATATAATGTTCAAGTAATTATTTTAGTTTTTCAACCAGAGTTATTTATTTTGGGCAGCGGAAGGGGGAAGCAGCTGAAATAAGTAATGCAGACCAGTCCACCTGATAACACTGGGTAAAGTTAAAGTCAGACTGCTCCTTGTCCTGCTGCTTTGTTATCACTCCTTAGCCAGTGGCTGTCCTTCTTTCTCCTTCCCTTCCCCTCTTTTCTTTTGCATAGATCTTCCATCTTAATCTCAGCATTAACTCCATCCATACAATATGAAACTGCATTCACTGGAAGCATTCCTCACCTTGGAAGACGCAGACATTTGTGCAGTCATGGAGACCGGGTTCAAGGCTGTGGAGAGCACCCAGCCATATCAGGCTACAACTCCTTCCACACGTTCAGGCCACAAACTGAAGGGGGGAAAACTAAAGAAGGGGGTGTATCAACATTCATTAAGGATAAATACACCTCCAGACTGGTTAAACAATACAATTCCCTGGAGATACTTCAGGTGCAATTAACTGCCGGTAGGACACCTATTCAAGTCATTGTCAGATATAGAACCCCCTCCATGGATCAGGACACCCGCTCTTCCTATTTCAATCTACTTGAGTCTATCAAGATACATCTGAACATCATGCTTTTGGGCTAGTTTAACTACCCATCTGTTGTTGACTGGGGAAATTACTCCTGCAGAAACTCACTTGTCCAAAGGTTCCTCAGCTTCATTAATTCCAATGTCCTGGACAAGATAGTTGACATCCCCACAAAGGGTGCCAACATCCTGGATCTGGTGCTTACCAATATGGGGGACTGCTGTAGCACCCCCATTGTGAGGTCTTCCCTGGTGAGATCTGACCATAAATCAGTCTCATTTGAAGTTACTATCACACCTGCCCCCCTCGTAGCACAAACTAAACTAAAAAACTTCTCCAAAACAAACTATAACCTGTAATGGGATGGTATTAATAGCTTCACTGCACCTCCTCCTTTAGATGGAACAGGCAACTATGCCGAGTTCTACACAAATACTTTAAACAAACACCTGAACAAGTGCACTGACTCGGCCATACCTGATAGGACCAAAACAAGCTCATCAAGGAAAAGCAAACCTGTCTGGTGGACAGCTGCCATTAACAGGCTTTACAATAAGAGGAAGACATTGCTGTCTAAGAGTAAGAAGGAACGAGCCCCAAACTGGAAACACTCCCTCCTCAGCTTAAACAAGCAAACCTGTCTGGTGGACAGCTGCCATTAACAGGCTTTACAATAAGAGGAAGACATTACTGTCTAAGAGTAAGAAGGAACGAGCCCCAAACTGGAAACACTCCCTCCTCAGCTTAAACAAGCAAACAAGTCTCTTTGTGAAGTCCTCCAAAAACATCTCCCTCCTCAGCTTAAACAAGCAAATAAGACTCCTTGTGAAGTCATCCAGAGCTAACTACAAATCTAAATTAGCTTCCTCAACTAAGGACTACCATAAGGTATTCTTTAGTTACATCGCTAACCTAAAAAGAAAGGCCCAAATTCATGCTGAACTGGTAGTTAATGATACCACATATACTGAGCCTGTGGACATTGCTAACCTGTTAGCTGACAGGTTCTGTGAAAACTTCACTCCACTGTCCCAGTCACACTTACCCCAAGACATCCCTACCACCTGTCCTCTACCTTGTATCTCTAAACAGCAGGTCATGAATGCCCTCTCTAAGGTCAAAAACACAGCATCCATGGGACGTGATAACATCCCAGGCCATGTCCTATATGGGCTCAAAAAAGAATTAGCAATGCCATTGGGTACTCTTTTCAATCATAGTCTAAGCGCTGGCTTCATCCCAGATTAATTGAAAAAGGCCACCATTATCCCCTTGTACAAAGGTGGTGCTTCCACTGACCCCGGGATGGAGAAAATCCTCATGGATCTTATCAACAAAGACATTGGAAACCTCCAAATACTTGACCCTACTCAATTTAGATTTGTCAAAGGGAGATATTACCTGTTAAACCTGGTGGACTTCTTCGAGGCAGTCAACAAGGCCCTTGATGAAGGGAAATATGTGCATACAGCCTACCTAGACTTAGCCAAGGCTTTTGACACTATCGCCCAAGCAGGCATAATTGACAAACTCACTCAACTAGGTATCAACTTGTATATCATTATATGGGTCGCTAACTGGCTCATTGATAGAACCCATATAGTCAAAATAGGGGAATCCACCTCCAGCAGCAGACCTGTAACCAGTGGTGTTCCACATGGATCAGTCCTTGGACCTCTACTGTTTGGAATCTATTTCTACGAAGTGCAAGCTAAAACTAAAGGTCTGTGGCTGACAAACTTTGCTGATGAATGCAAACTGGGAGTGGCCATAGAATCTGCAAACAATGTCAACATCCTACAAGAGAGTCTTACACAAATGACTGGTGCCAAAGTCATGACCTTAAACTCAATGCAAAAAATTGTATTATTATCCCTTTCAGTAAGGATGATGTTCCTGCTAACTACTACATCAATAACACCCTAAGTATGTACTCAGTTTTGACAGACCTGGGCACACAAGTTGACAGCAACCTTACCTTTGATCATCATGTTTCCACAGTGGTAAGAAGCGCTTTCTGTATTGCTCATCTCATAAGTAAGGGCATTGCCTCCAGAAAAAAAGTTATAACCTCCTTGTACTCTTACCTCATCAGGTCAATAATTGAGTACAAAGCCCCTTTTGGTATGTACCTTAACAAGCACCTGCACCAATTGGAGAGACCACAAAGGTTCCTCACATGGAAAATTCAAGGTCTTCAGCATCTTTCCTATGAGGATCGTCTGAAATCACTGTCACTTTATTCTATTTCAGACTACTCAGAGGAGATCTCTGCTTTCCATATAAGGCAGTCTCTGACCCTGCTTTATTGGGAATGCTGCATATCCGTAAGTCAAATAGTACATGGGTTACTCACTCTAATGGCCTTAACCTGGTATGTAACATTAATAGAACCTGCTGGAGGGACAGATTTGTCTCCCAGAGGTTGCCATACCTTTGGAACAGACTCCCACTTCATGTCAAGCAGAGCACCTTATTGGCCCTCTTCAAACACAATCTGGATGACTGGATGGGTAACCATAAATTCACCCCAGAGGTCCCACCTATGTCCCTGTTGGATAGGGATGATAGGTGCTGATGGTGGAAATAAAGGAAAAACTTGGTTAGGCTTGTAAGGGCCCTAGGGTCAGTAGCCTATTAACCTCCTATGATCCTATGGTCCTGTAATGTATTTCTTGGTTCTGACACAGTCCCCCGTGTTGTCTGCATGCCACAAGTAAGACTGAACTGTTCCCTTGTGAGGTCACTGTCTGATGTTCTGCTGGGGTTTCTGTTTATTTGTCTGATATAACTTTGAGAAAAAGTTGCACTTAGATATTGTCAGCTACTCTGTGATTTACTTTTACCTCTGTGAACTTACTTAAGCCTTGTTTGCTTAATTTAAAAGTATTCCTGTTGTTTTCTGCTTTTTGTTTATGTTAATTGCTCATTGCATTTCATTGTTTCTGTTTTATACGTGTAGATATTCTTCCTGAGTCTTCCCAGTAAAATACGGTTTTAACTGTTCCTTTACACTTGTATGATTACCTAAACTGTAAGCAGAGATCAAATGTTTTCTGAACCCCAATCACAGCCAAGAGGTTCATTTCTGTATCCCAATTAAACATATAAATGGTTTCTTCATTTCTCAGGGATTGGCTATTGCAATGCTGTCACAATGTGAGGTGTGCATTTGTTATTATGCCTTTCCCTTTTTGCCTGTGTTTTCCATACTCATTGTTGAGTCCATATATATATATATATATATATATATATATATATATATATATATATAAGAGCATGCACACACATAACATGCACCCCATGTGATAATTTGCACTATGGTAGACTACACCATGGACACTTTATGCCCTTAGTCTGGTAAACGTGAGCCTGCCAGCAGACACTCCTTTATTTTCTGCCCAAAGCCAGACCTTTGCCACCTAAGCTGTAAACTGAACCCAGGTCAGCAGCATCTCAGATGAGAATTGTCCCCCTGACTGCACAATCAGGCATCTTCATTTCTAAAGGTAATCTCATTAAAATGATTGAAGTCACACTGACCAAATTCTGACTTACTTGATGCCTTTTTCATTTTGTAATTGTACTGGCATCCTTGCCCTTGGCTGCTATTTTTTCTGCCTAGAATTTTTCTTTCGAGATACTTTAGTCAGGGACAGGTCCCTGTATGTCCTATTCTTCCATTTTCCATGTAGTATATAGGGCACATTTGTTTTACTGTTCTGCGCTGTGACAAATTCTCCTTAGACTAAAGTAGGTAAAGCTCTCATCACAGGGTTTATCTGTATTGACTTAAATGTTGCATTTTATTTCCTAGACCGTACCTCACTTACTGCTTTAGGTAGGCGACTCTAAGTTTAATGAAGGTAGTTCCGAAATTAAATGACAGTAGGACAGCTCTGGTTAACCTGCAAAACACCTTATGTATATTACAACTCACAGCCCTCACAGAGCACTCTCTGGGGTACCCCTCACCTTTGCCTCTACATAAACAACCTCTCTAGGGATATTTAGCACCCCAACCTCCCCATCTATGCAGAAGACCTCATCCTGCTATGATCACATTTCCCTGCTTCAGCTGTCCATAAATAATTTCAAAAATATTTGCTTTTACACTTTCACCGGTTACCAGTACAACCTATGCTATGCTATTTGGAACCACAAAAAAGTTTCTAAAGTTTTTTCTATTTTCCATGTTTGACCTTCTCAGCTGAACAACTATCTTTGCTACCAAATTCAAATACCTTGCCTCTGGCAGATGCCTCTCTCTTTTAATTTTTATACAGGGTGTGTCTGCATCAAACCTGCTGGACAACACATAATTGCTTATCTGGTAAAAATGTCTCTAACCCTTAAGGCTAGTTAACCCAGTAGAAAGAATGTCAATACTACAGTATGTCCTGCCTTCTCTTAACATTGCGTTAAGCTCGCCTTCCAAAGCCTGTCATTTACAAGTCACTTAAAAAACTCTGATTTATTTCCCTGGCCTATAGAAAGGAACATCAGCACACCCCCTATCTCTTACTCTTCCCTCTCTCTGTAACAGAAGTAAAATGTTTGTCTATAACTGAGATATCCACCTTTGCATTTCCTACTTTTAGACAAACCGCTTGAGAGACTGGTATCTATGAACTATCAAAAGAATCTCCTCTTCTAACTTATTCTCTGTAATCTAATCATATTATATCACTTTAACATTTGATCCTTTACCATCACCGCCCCTTGCTCTGGAATGTACTACTAACTAATATTAGGAAAACTACAGTATGGAAAATATATATATATAATGGAACTGTGCCCTTTGATTAAACTGCTACATATTCTAACCACAAAATATAGATCTAAAAAGACTGAAACCTAAATAAATGGAAAATTACATAAAAAAGTACAACCTGTTTTATACAGAGGGACCTACCTGCTCCCCGACACATCCCCAGCAGCTTATATATATATATCAAGTCTGAGATTACACAACAGCAAGAACTGGGCAAATTCCCACTCCTTGCTATACTTCGACCTCCCACAAACAGACAAAGTATTAAACTGTCAGAAAACGTTCAATACTCTCAACTTTCTATCAAAGCTAGGACTCCCATGGGAAAGTTAATAGAATGGGAAGAGGCCAAGAATACATTTCTACTGCAGGCTAGAGATTGCCTTTCCTATCAAGGATTCATATCAGAGTATAGACAAACAGAAAGGAAAAGTGGATCCTAAGTGAAACAGCAGCACTGCTGAAAATGTTAGTAGACACTAGAACAGAAACTGCTTTAAAAAAGGGATAATTAGTAAGGCATATAAAATATTGCATGATAACAATAGGAATCAATCAGAAGAGTTTAGAAAGGCTTGGGAAGAGAGATTGCATAAGCAATTCATGAAGAAACAATGGGAGGATACATATATGTTTCCCAAATATGCAACAAAGTCTAGAGGATTTATAATTGTTCTTGAAAGTGTTTGCATATGTATTTTTAAACCCCAAGCAGACTCAGAAGAATTTTTCCTCAGGTAGATTACAAATGTTGGAGGTATGATTGGGAAGAAAAGTGAAAATTAGGTACATATTTTTTGTGAGTGTAATGGAATTGTCAGACTTTAAAAATTCCTTGCAGACTACCCTGTCAGAAATATTGGGTGAGCAAACTGCTGTAACTAAGGAAGTATTTTCTGAGCTGTCATACAGAATTGAAATTGGCCAGACATAGTACTGGTGGCTGCCAAAAAAGCAATTGCTAGAAAATGGAAATCAAAGTCTAAGTCAACCGCACTACAAGCAGTGAATATAGTAACAACGATAAAATAATTAGAAGTGGGACCTTTAGAAAAGGCTAGGAGCAAATTACATAGAAAAAAATGGGAACTGTGGGAACAGTACATGCAAAATAATGTTTAGGAGAAGAAATGAGGTTTAAGAGAAGGCAGGAATTGAATGACCTATGTTATGGTCGAATAACAATGACTATATAGAAGGTTATAAGTGATGTATAATGTTTGAAGCTGATAATACATCACTATGTCTAGTTTTCATTTATATAAATATATGACTGCTTATATCATAAGTGATAATTCAATAAAGATGTTTCTTGTTTAAAAAAAAAAAGCTATGACTCCCATATATGTATATTTTTTACTGTGGTATAATGTAACGTTTAGTGGCCCTCCAACTACATAATCTATTCTGTAAGTGAAGGCACAATGGGACATATATAGCTTTTTAATAAAATGCCCACTGCGGTCACCTGTTGTAGTTAGATAATTCTACAGCGACAGGGCTGACATTCCCTTAACCCCCCCCCCACAGTAAACTGCTGTGTAAGGATACAGCTTTGGATAATGGTGGTACTATGCTCTCTTACAAGCAGTATTCATTTCAGGTAAGAGAAAGATACTGTGGATTTTATAAGGAAAGGCACGGTATATTTCTATTCACAATGCTATGAAAAGCATGTATTTATCAGTCTGCATTATTTTTAGTATTTTACTATTTACCACTTTCTCTGAACCCTACCTATATATCCATTTGCAATTTATTCTAACTCTCTCTATGCCTCAGAGAGTAGACCCACCTATACTAATTCAGTCTTTTCAACTTTCTCTTACATAGGATCCTCCTTAAATGATGTACTGGCATAGTTTGCAGCTTGCAGCATTATTTGTTTTCACATATAAATACCTATATAGACATTCTTTATCTTTCTTATTACATGCTACCTTAAAGTTGCTATGTTACTATAGGATAAATTGGATGACTCACTGTTAAAGACTGCACCTGCAGCTGCTATATTTGTTAGTGTGTTTTTCACTTCTCTTTCTTATTGTGTGCTACTTTAAATTGTTTGTTGTTCATAGGTTCATAGGTTCATACTAGGCTATCTGCCCTAGGGCATTTATAAGCCTAGCCCAGAGTTTTGTGGCTTTCACCACCCCTTTAGTATGAAGGATAATATGCCCATTATTTTGCTGTGCCTCTGTCAAGTAGTGACACTGAGGTAATCCCTGGGGTATATCTGTGATCTCCCATCCATTGGTCAAGATTTCTCTTGAACAAAGCCAGCGAGGTGCTCTGCCTCACATGTACTGGGATTTTGTTCCACAGCATAGGGAGTCTCTGGGTGATGAATCTGTCCCTCCAGCATGTTCTATTAATAACCGTGTCAAGGTTTAAGTCTCTTGCTCTTGTAGTTCTGATGGATTTAGATTTTTTTGAGGTGGAGCATGTTCATTAATTCCGGGTTGGACATGGCCTTGTATGTTAGGCACAGGTCACCTCTGAGCAGACGGTAAGCGACTGAATAGAGCTGGAGTTCCTTCAGTCGGGCAGCATAAGACATATTTTTGAGACCCTTTATCCTTTTGGTGAGGAACTTTTGGGGCCTTTCCAATTGCTGCAGGTGTCGGGTTAGATACATTCCGAATGGGGCATTGTACTCAATCATCGGTCTGATGAGTGATGAGTACAGGAGAATGATGACCTCCCTTGACCTAGATGTGAATCCCTTCATGATCAGGTGGGCAATGTAGAAGGTCTTCCTAACTACTTTGGCAACGTGGGTGTCAAATGAAAGGTTACTGTCAACCTGGGTCCCCAGATCCCTGATAACCTCTTCAGTGCTTAGTGGGTTGCCACCTATATGGTAGCTGGGGGTAACCTTGTTTTTCCCGAAGGGTATGACTATGCATTTTTTAGCGTTTAACTTTAGGCCATGGCTTTGGCACCAGTTATCCGTTTCTATGAGACCCGTCTGAAGGATATCTGTGTCTGATGTGTTTTCAACTATGGCACCCAGTTTGCAGTCATCTGCAAACTTTGTTAGCCATAGTCCTCCTGTGCTTGCCTGTACTTCTGAAAAGTAGATGCCGAACAAGAGTGGGCCCAGGACCGAGCCCTGTGGGACACCACTTGTGACAGGCTTGGAATCTGACATGGCGCCAGCAACCCTGACCCTGTGGGTTCTGTTACTTAGCCAGTTTGCAACCCATCTTGCGACGTATGGGTTTACATTTAAGCTGGTGAGTTTTTCTATGATACCCGAGTGGGATATTGTGTCGAATGCCTTTGCCAGGTCAAGGTAGGCTGTGTGGACTGCCTTGCCCTCATCAATGGCCTTGGTGACTGTTTCGAAAAAGTCAACCAAGTTTAAAAGGCATGATCTGCCCTTGACAAAGCCAAACTGGGTTTGGTCCAATGTCTGCAGGTCTCCTATGTCTTTATTTATGAGTTCCATTATGATCCTCTCCATAGCTTTGCAGACCAGGCTTGTCAAGCTGATGGGACGGTAGTTTCCAGGGTCGGTGGAGGCACCGCCTTTATGTAGTGGGACCACAGTTGCTGTACGTCACTCCTTGGGTACGTATCCTGAGGTGAGACTAAGATTAAACAGCTGCCCTAATTGTGGGTTTAATTCCTCAATGAGTTCGTGGAGCACACAACCGGGGACACCATCTGGTCCCATGGATGCTGTGTTTTTCGCCTTGGAGAGAGCTGTTCTCACCTGAGCATTTGAGATGTTTGGGAGGCTACAATCCTCTGGTATAGATATTTCTCCTTTTGGGGGGGAGGGGGGGAGAAATTTACACTGAATCTGTCAGCCAGTATGTTGGCAATGTCAGTAGGTTCAGTGATCTTTACATCATTTTGGACTAGTTCTGAACATATCTGGGAGTTTCCTCCCAGGTTTCTAACATAGCTAAAAAAGGCCTTGTGATTGTCTTTTGAGTCCTTGGCGATTTTTCTTTCAAAATTTGCCTTGGATGATTTTATGAGAGATCTTAGTTTTTTACTTATAGTGATCAAGGGTGTCTTCCCTTTTAGGGATTTTGCTCTATCTTGTAGTAGCTTTCTCCTTTTGTTGTAGAGCTTGTTTATGGCTGAGGTCCACCAGACTGGACGCTTGCCTTTGGTACAAAGAGTCTTTGTTTTGTTTGGGATTGCCTGATCCATGCAGTCCTGGAGGTGCTGGTAGAAGGCATTTGTAAGTGATTCAGTGGCTTTAGTGGTGGTGTCCGCTGGCACGGGGGCCTTGAAAGAGACCACACCAGTCCTAAGAAGTGTGAAGTCGGCTTTAGAGAAGTTCTTCACTGTGGTCTTTTTTACCTGGGGTGGGGGCGGGATGTGGACTTCCAGTGAGATTAGTTTATGATCTGATCTCACCAATGAGGGGTATACCTCCGGTGTTGAACATTGTGACCCCATGTTCGTGATGATGAGATCTAGTATGTTTTCACCTCTCATGGGCATGGTGACTAGTTGTTCTATGGCATTTGAGTTTATGAACTCTAGGAACCTTTGGGCTAGAGTGTTTGGGCTTGAGTAGTGATCCCAGTCTATACTCGGATAATTGAAATCACCTAGTATGATGGTGTTTGGGGTTACATTTATCCCCTCCAGAGTTTTCAGGAAAGCTGTGTGAGGTTCCTGAGTTTGAGAGGGTGGCCTGTAACATGCTACAAATTGCAGAGCAGTCTTGCCCATGGTTAATTGCACCTGGATGGTCTCCGATGCATCGTGCGTTGCCACCAACCTGGAGGTGAGGGTGTCTTTGATGAATATGGACACCCCTCCTCCTTTCTTGGTGTTGCCTGGATTTTGGGGCCGGAATGCATGATATGAGGTAAAACCTGATAGTGCCGGGGTGCTCTCAGGAGCCTTGAACCAGGTTTCAGTCACAGCACAGACATCGATGTTCTCCATACTGAGAAGGGCTTTGAGTGCGTGAATCTTGAGGTTGAGACTTCTGGCATTGAGCAGCATTACCTTTAGTTTTTTTCCTTTGTTGTGTTCTAGGGTGGTAGGTTTAGAATTTGAGCCTTGCCTAAAAAAGCCACTATGGGGGTGGCAAGAGCCTTTGCCAATATCCGGAAGCCTAGGGGTGACAGGTGCAAGCCGTCCCTTGCGAAGCAGCATGGCTTGTCCAGCATGTCATCCCAGGCAGACAGACATTGGATCCCCTTTGAATGACACCAGAGATTAAGCCAATTATTAAAGCTGATCATCTTGTCTCTGTATTGTGGCATCATTCTTGGTAAAGGTAGGATACTGCTCAAGGTCAGGGTCATACCTGCCTGGGCTACATAATCAGAGAGCTCCTCTATGTCTCTTTTCATGTAGTCCAGGGAGGTGCGTCTCAGGTCATTCACACCAGTGTGGACAATGACTGAGTCATACTTGTACCTGCTGTTGAGTGACCTGAGTGCTTGCGTTATGTGGCGGATTCTAGCGCCTGACAGGCAGCTTACTGTGACCTTCTCCTTGCTCAATCTGGTGAGTGAGACGTCAGTGTGTCTGACTATGGAGTCACCTATGACAAGATTGTCTGGCATTGTGTTTGGCCTGAAGGGCTGCGACTGTTTGGCACACTGACTTTGTGGTCTATGTGTTGCATGTGTCTTGTTCTGTGGTGGCAGTTGTTTGGGTGTCTGCTTTGGTGGCCTCTGCTGTTTTGGTAGATTTTTGGTCAGAGCCTCCGAGTATGTCTTTATGTGTTTATGTGAATGATATGAAGTTGTGATAGTGCTATGTGAGACTGAGTTTGTGGTGTGTGTGGTTACCTTCTCCTCCTGTCTGGTCTCACCAGTCCTATGTTGAGAGAGCTCAGCCTCCAGTTTGGCTAAATAGTTGCATCTCTCGCATGTGTTCAATCTCTTTCTTATTATCTGCTACTTTTATAGTACTATTTTTCTATATAACATTTGTATTCTTCACCTTAAAATAGTACTGTACCTAAATGTGTTACAATTTTACTTATCTGTACCTGAAGTTGCTAAAATTTTGCTTATGTGGAGCTTTTCTCCTCGGGCTTCTACTGAAAATGGACATATATCCAGCTAGACCAGCCCAGTCAACAAATGTAAAATAAAAAAAATAAAAAAAAAATATTTATATTCCCATTAGGTTTGGTACTGCAGTGCCTGCAATAACAGAAATAGGTGGGGAACCAAACAGTATCAATATTAGGTACTACTGAAAAATTATGGGTGGGGAAGAGGTACTAACAGTTACAAAAGCCAATGGCATGGAGGTTTTACAAGCTGCTGTTTTGCATATTGTGCAAGATTGTTTTAAACTTGAAGCAGCTTCTTTGTACTTTATGCTTGAAACAGTATAAGTTGCTTTTTTTAAATGTATCTCTTGCTATTTTTTTTTGTAAATACGTTCTGTAGTTTTGTTATACACTTGGATGTTATATATGTTGAAGTGTTGCCATATAAACATGTCTTTGTACTATATGTATTTTTGCTTGCATTTTGGCCTGAATAATGACTCATAAGGCTTCTCGGACAAGTTAATTTTTGTTGATTAACCAATACAATCAATAAACCAGTGAAAAACATTTGAAGAGCACTACAGGAAACAGTGCATAAATAGAGACTTCTTTGTTGCTAAGGATTTTAAAGAGTGCGTCTCCCAAGAGAGAGAGAGAGAAAAAAAAAAAGCAGCTGGAAAGGCATGAAAAATGCTGTTCCCAAAAGTGACCAGTGACAAACAAAACTAGGGAACGCCAGTTATACAACAAAGTGTTAGTACCAGCATCATGCCATTATCTGTTTGTACTGACATTTCCAGACCTACATTTTATTGATCTTTCTTTCTGTTTTCAGTATGTTTCTGCTGCTATTTATACTTACCAGGATGTTGTATCACGTTACGTTATATAATCTGATAGAAGAACCATACTGTGTCTATCAATTCTGCCCATTTGCATTCATTTGATATATGACTGTTGTCTCCTTCCTTCCTTGTGGTATCCAATCCCTTACAACTGTCTTATGTCCTCTTGGAAGACCTTGTCGATTTACAGCCCATCTCGCAGTCAGACAGGCTGTTTGAGTGGCCCACAACTCTCTCTGTGTGGAAAAAATATTTTCTCAGGTTCATGTTAAGTGAGTACCAACCCACTGCATCTGATGTCTCCTCATCCATCTTTGTGTCTCATTTCCACCCCTTCCAGCTTCTCATGTAGCTTCTTGTGCATTTAATATTGTGCTCCACCCTCCTCTGTCTTTGTGCCTCAGTTTCACCCCTTTCATTTTCCCATGTAGTGTCTCGTGCATTTAATAATGTGTCCCTCCCTCTTCTGTCTTTTTTATTTATTTATTTTATTTTTTGACATTTGTTAACTGGGTTAGTCCAACTGGGCTAATAGCCCATTTTCAGTGGAGACCCGAAGAGAAAAGCTCCTGGTTACAAAAAAATAATGCGATAAACATGAATCTCAAAGAAGAACATTAATTAAAAATTACTGTACAATTAAAAG
The DNA here is from genome assembly GCF_019279795.1 of Protopterus annectens. NCBI lineage: Eukaryota > Metazoa > Chordata > Ceratodontiformes > Protopteridae > Protopterus > Protopterus annectens. The sequence goes on from NC_056747.1 coordinate 62,257,661, forward strand.
ATTTGTACTTCAGTATAGTAGAAGGTAGAGTGTATAAAAGGGAGTAAAGTAAGCTTGAAATTTAACACTGAATGCAAAGTGCCTAATCTATTAAACAAACTATCCAAAGTCAGGTAGAAATCATTTGGAACATTTTAACATATAATGGAGATAGGAGTGGTTATTAACCTAGGTTGGGTCATGGCAGGGGCAAGTCTTAGTGTTGAGAAGATACTATTTAAGTTCTTTTTTAAAGTATAGAGAGTGGGAAATGGAGCGGATGTGTATAGGGAGTTTGTTCCAGGCTTGGACAACAGAGCATTTATAGAAAAGTTTCCCAACATTTCTTTTTGGATGGTAAGGATCTAAAAGTTGCTGGTTAGAGCTACATAGGGTCCTGGAAGGGGAGTAGTGAGATATCAGGGTGGATAGAGCAAGGCAAGAAGATGGTTTGTATATAATAGTGTGTAATATTTGGAATTGTAGTAGTAGGAGTTTTTGGGGGAGTGCAAGCCATTGAAGGGCATTTAGGGCTAGGCAGTGGTGGGACCTGTAAGGAGAGTCTGTAACAAATCGAGCTATCTTGTGGTATGTCTGTTGTAGTTTGAGCATAGTAGTAGACTGGATGTTAGTTAGAATAGGGGCTGCATAAAAAAGGGAGGGAAGGAGGAAGGCTTGAGCCAGGGAGAGTCTAGTGTTTACATTAAGGAACTTTTTATTGCAATACAGTAATCCTAGTTTTGTTGGGCATTCGAAAGACATGCGTAAATGGGTGTGCCTTCGTTGAAGGTTGAACATCGAGCTGGTACCTTGGCATTCATGAAAATATACTGCCAATTATTAGTGGACCGGAGTTCCACTGTGGCGACCCCTAACCGGGAAAAGCCAAAAGACAACAACAAAACCAACAGTAATCCTAGTTTCTGGTGGGTTTTTTTAATACAGTGAAGTATGTGAGGGTTAAACTTAAGTTCATCATCAATGATGACTCCCAGGAGCTTTGTTTGGGGTTCTGGTTTTATGATAGTGTTGTTGGAGGATGTAATGGTAAAAGTGGACTTGTGGTGAGAGAGAGACTGGAGCAAGAGCATAGTCTTTTTAGGATTAAGAATTTGTAAGTTATCAGATAGCCATTTTTCAGTAGATGCAAAGATATCTTGGGTTAGTGTGAGAAGTTCAGAGAGATTGCTAGAGGTGTCTCATTTCCACCCCTTCCATTTTCCCATGTAGTGTCTCGTGCATTTAATAATGTGTCCCTCCCTCTTCTGTCTTTGTGTCTCAGTTCCACCCCTTTCATGTTCCCATGTAGCTTCTTGTGGATTTAATAATGTGTCCCTCCCTCCACTGTCTTTGTGTCTCAGTTCCACCCCTTCCATGTTCCTATGTAGCATCTTCTGCATTTAATAATGTGTCCCTCCCTCATTTGTCTTTGTGTCTCAGTTCCACCCTTCCATGTTCCCATGTAGCTTCTTGTGCATTTAATAATGTGTCCCTCCCTCATTTGTCTTTGTGTCTCGGTTCCACCCCTTCCATGTTCCCATGTAGCTTCTTGTGCATTTAATAATGTGTCCCTCCTTCTTCTGTCTTTGTGTGTCAGTTCCACCCCTTCCATGTTCCCATGTAGCTTCTTGTGCATTTAATAATGTGTCCCTCCCTCCTCTGTCTTTCTGTCTATGTTCTCTTGTAGCTTCTTGCGCATTTAATAATGTGTGTTCTCTCTCTTTCTGTCTCTTTTAGTATATAATAAGCACAGGACAGGTTTAGCAGGTCCAGACCCTGTACATACTTTTCTACCTCCACCCCACCACTTCAGTGACTCTCAATGCCTCCTCCTGGATGCTTTTCAGTCAGTTTTCATTGTTTTCCTTGTGTTGTTACTGGGGGGGCATACTCATCTAGTTGTGCTTTTCAGTCAGTTTTCATTGTTTTCCTTGTGTTGTTACTGGGGGAGCACACTCTTGTAGGTGTGCTTTTCAGTCAGTTTTCATTGCATTCCTTGTGTTGTTACTGGGGTGGCACACTCTTGTAGGTGTGCTTTTCAGTCAGTTTACATTGTTTTCCTTGTGTTGTTACTGGGGGGGCACACTCATCTAGGTGTGCTTTTCAGTCAGTTTTCATTGTTTTCCTTGTGTTGTTATTGGGGAGGCACACTCGTCTAGGTGTACTTTTCAGTCAGTTTTCATTGTTTACCTTGTGTTGTTACTGGGGTGGCATACTCTTGTAGGTGTGCTTTTCAGTCAGTTTTCATTGTTTTCCTTGTGTTGTTACTGGGGGGGGGGCACACTCTTGTATGTGTGCTTTTCAGTCAGTTTTCATTGTTTTCCTTGTGTTGTTACTGGGGGGGGCACACTCTTGTAGGTGTGCTTTTCAGTCAGTTTTCATTGTATTCCTTGTGTTGTTACTGGGGTGGCACACTCTTGTAGGTGTGCTTTTCAGTCAGTTTTCATTGTATTCCTTGTGTTGTTACTGGGGTGGCGCACTCTTGTAGGTGTGCTTTTCAGTCAGTTTACATTGTTTTCCTTGTGTTGTTACTGGGGTGGCGCACTCTTGTAGGTGTGCTTTTCAGTCAGTTTACATTGTTTTCCTTGTGTTGTTACTGGGGGGGCACGCTCATCTAGGTGTGGGCTTCCTGTTTGTGACAGAGTAAGTGTATAACCTTCTTCTCCCTGGGGTGTTTGTGTCACACATAATGCAGCACAATATTTTATTGGTGCTTTCCCCTCTCTGTTAGTGCCTGATGGTCTAGGTCTGGTGTGATGCTGGTTCCTTTTTGGTCCTGTTTTTCCCAGTTTAGTATCACTTAACTTGCATGTGACTTTTGGGTTATTGTTTCCAGAATGTAGATCCTTGCAGTTATCTGCACTGAACCTTAGCTGCACCCCCTCTGCCCACCTTTATGGGATTTACAGATCTCTTTTCACTCCTCTTCCCCCAATCCAAGCCAGTGATCCTGATTTCTGTACCATCTGCATGTATGTTTAGTTTGTTAGTCACCTTATCTTCAACAGTTTTAAATTAATATGTTGAATAGTGACTTTCCCTGTGTTCCTTGGGTCACTGTAAAACAATCCATACTACACTGAAAAAAACAGTAAAAGCATAAAAGGAATCATCCCTTGGACCCCATGTGGGGTTTGACCACTCTGTACCCCTCTAATTTAAATATACCAACTCCATATTCACATTACAGTCTAGATAAGTAAAAAAAAACACAGATGTGCATTGATGTCTTGTACAATGCAAGTGCATACAATTTCTACAAACTGTGATAAAAAATTATACAAAAGTCACTCTCACAAGCATACCTCAAGCAAGCCAAGCAGGGAGGAATGCAGCATTGACCCTTGTAATCCCAGACAACTACATCCATCCCTTAAGCATACCTCTCAACCTTTTACACAAAAATCTGTACAAAGCCAAAAATAATGGGGACAAAGACCCAAAATCAGGGGCACAGTTTAAATATTGCTTTTACAAATTGAGAAAGTTGATAGAATAACATATTTTGCTTTAGTTTGTATTTTCTAAAGGGTATAAAGTCTGAAACTCAAATGTCTGTCATTATTTAATGACTTTATTCCTTTATTCCTCTAGAATTTAGCAGAAAACCAAAAATGTTATAACGGACAGACAAAAATATGAGGCAAAAATCAGGACATTCAGTGAAAATATGAACAGCTGAGAGGTATGCCCGTAACTATCAACCTTTGAGTTTTTCCATGCAGCCATTTCCAAATCCTACACACACACACACACACACACACACACACACACACACACACACACACACACACACACACACACACACAGATATTTTTTTTGTTCCTTCTTCTTATTCATAAGCACCGTCTTGGCCTTCCTGCTAATCCAGTTTGGTCTTGACCCAAACTTTACCTTCCTTCATTTGCAGAAACTACTATTCATTTCTTTCAGAATGCTGTCAGAAATATATCCATAATCTATTTGCTCCAGCCACTTCTGTCACTTTTCTGCAGACGATAATTGTTTGTTCCTTTAATCTCAGCTGCTCTCCCTAAGTGAACCATGTTAAAGCAAAGCCACTCTTGATCAGTAAAGATTTCACCTCCACGTTGCAAAGTCTACTGGCCTGCAGAGAGCTACATCTACAATTGTTTTGTCTGATGCTTTCTTGCAGTGACTGAACACATTCATTCTGATGTAGAGCTTCTATCAGAATCATTTCCCTTACTTCTCCGGATGTAAGAAATGCAGAGAAACACAACATTCTTTGAAAATGCAGTGCATTTCAAGGACTGTTGAGGTTCACTGCATTTTCAAAGAACATTGAGTTTCTGTGCATTTCTTACACCGAGTGAAGAAAGGAAAAAGATTCTGACAGAAGCTCTAGACTGGAATGAATTTGTTCAGTCGCTGCAAGAAAGCATCAGACAAAACAATTGCAGATGCGTGAGAATGAGATCTTTCATCAATACTGTGACAACGGACATAGATGGGATTTGAAATTCACCAGTGCCAACCAAATATGTGATGACCAGTGGCCTGGATGGGGTTTGAATCTCACCAGTGCCATCCAAATGTGTGAGGACTAGTGCCATGGACTGCTACCAAGTATGAAGAAAAGATCCTAGCCAGCACCAGATGTATGGTCTCTGGAACCACCTCACTAATACCTATCAGGTTAAAATAAAATTAAGATAGTGCACATAAATCTAACTCAGTAATCAATTCACAAAATGCAGTCTTGCCCCAACAAAATAACGGGAATAAACACTTCTGTCATGAGTATGAGCTTTCTACATTTCCCTACCCAATTAGACTACACACAGGTCAAATTCAGGGCATTCCGTTCAAAGTAGTCAGAGCTATCAAACACAACCAACCCCCCTCCTTTATCTGGTTTGCAAATGCGGATATCCTGTGATTTAATAAAGTCAAGGCATTCCCTCTCCGTTTTGCTTTTATTATCCATGGCAGACAAACTGTTCCCATACTTGAAATTCTGCTTAATATCTAGTTCACATATTTGCTCAAAAACCTGCAATAAAGGATGTAAAGGGAGGTTAAACATGCTGGATATTCTGAATTTGTTAACAGTGTCAACTACTTCACCAGCCATCATTAGATTAAAATTTAATTTGCTGGTGAAGAGTTTCACATCTATAATGGTCTTCACCACATCCAATTTCTGAGCGGGGACATAGGTGTAACCCTTAGAAAACAAATCAACCAATTCTGAAGTGATACTAACAGAAGAAAAATTGTGCACTTTAAAATCACCATCTACTTTGAACGGATGGTGAGTTTACTTAACAGCCTTTCTTACTCATTAAGTTCACGATCTGAAATTAATAGAGCTTACAATAGTATTAAAAACACTATTTTGGAAATGTATATAGAGGGAAGGGTCGACCAGAACATGTTTAATTACATGTTTACTGTGTATCCAAGGTATCCCTGCTTGTTTGGCATACCCAAGATCCACAAAGATGTTGTCAACCCTCCCATGCGTCCACTGATTGATGGACGGGGATCAGCAACATATTCATGTGCAAAAGTTGTAGATGCCATCCTACAAAAATTCCTGGTCAGTCAACACCAAATCTGCAAAGACTCATGGTCATTTCTAGAAAAAAATTAACTGTTTAGAATTCAACATAAGACATAACTTCCTTACTATAGATGTCAAGGATTTGTATACGTGCATCCCACATGACATTGCCATGAACTGGGTTGGCCAAGTATTAAAGATTAATGGCGCCACTAAGAATGAGATGGATTTGGTTAGTGAATTAATGGACATAATCCTTGATAACATTTTTTTTATCTTTGGCGATAATTTTTACCTACAGAAAGTAGGGGTCGCAATGGGTTCCCCCTGTGGGGCCAGCATTGCCAATTTGGTAAAGGCCCACTGGGAGTGGCAATTTGTATTTAACAACTTTGAACTTAAGGACAGATTAATTTTTATACACGTTACCTAGACGATATTTTCATCTTGTTGGATGGTAAAGCAGCGACCAGTGACATGGTAGTCAACCACTTTAACGGTACCACCCAGTTTTTGAAATTTACATCTACATTTAGTACTGAAGCCATTGCTTATTTGGATATTCAGTTATATAAGGATCATTTGATTAAAAAATACATAGCTAAAATACACAGGAAAAGCACGTATTCAAATTCCTTTCTGCATTTTTCGAGTTGCCACCCTTACCATCAGAAGCGAGCAGTGATCAAAGGCCAGTTAGTAAGGGCAGCCCGTATTGTCAGCCTTGATGCTGATTTTGTTGATGAATGTAAATTATTAAAAAGTATGTTCTTACATCATGGCTATCCTGAAACATTGATTAACAACTTTGTTGAGGAAGTCATGAATAAGAGGTTAAGATGCTTTTACAAGCCAATTTTAGGCATTGATCACACACAGCTTCAGCAGGATGGGCATATGGAGGCTATGTTGGTTAATGACAGTATTACGACCTGTAAATTTAATGTTCAAGGTCCTATGTTCATCACAACTTACAACATTGATAGCAATGTTTGTGCTGGTATCATTCGTAAGAATTGGGCCTTATTTAGAAGTGACCCTAGTATATATAACAGGATGGGAAATCAGCCTGCTGTGATTTACAAGAAAGCTAAAAATTTAAAGGCATTCTTTGAGCAGCACCATTGTATACATGCTAGAATTGCTGGTATGTACAAATGTCAAGCGTGTAATTATTGTAAATACATAATAGAATCTAACAGATTTAAAGTGCACAATTTCCAATATAGTTTGAAGTGTAGGGTGAACTTTAATTTTAAGATGATTGTTTATTTGGCCCAGTGTCAGGTTTGCCCTGCCTTCTATATTGGAAAAATGGAGAGGCGACTCCGAGACCGGATGTATGAGCATATTTATGCTATCAATAAGAAAAAACCTGAAAACGCATTGCCTAAGCATATTTTATCCTGTCCAGAGCATAGTTTCAAATTTTTAGTGATTGACCAAATCCTTCATGATGTTAGGGGTGGTCCTGCACCCCTAAGATTAGAAGAATTGGAATTATTTTGGCAGATAAGATTAAATGCCTATAATTTCCCCGGGCTGAATGAATGCTGCTCTATTAGCAGCATTCTAAAACTTAAAAGCCTGAAAAGATGAAGGGACACCAATGCTTTTTAATTATGAATTGTGTAGTTATTAGTCAGGGTTTTTGTAGCTTTTGCTAATTCGAATTGAGTTAGTCCTTTAATATAAGTAGTTACTGGTATGAATGTCTATTTAGCATTTTCTTTTTGTTTTCATAGTATTTATTTATTGTTTAAACCTGGCGGGTAGTACGAAGATGGTATTGTTTCTAAATGTCTACAAATATTCTTAAATGCCTATTAGAATTTAAATGCTTCTAATAGATTAACTCATTACTCAAGTGAGTTGTTAATTTAACTTGTACTTATACTTCCTGTGTGGGAGGTTTCGTTTGTCTGAAGAAGTTTGTGTACTACATCAAACAAAAAGCACTTAATATTAAATACTTTTTTACTTTGTTCTTGAGTGTCGCAGTGCCTACTTCAGTTTTCTTTTTTAGCGTTTGGAGTTTATCATTGTTTATTGTTAACTAAATATCAGATCTGTCTCTTAATATCAAGTTACTTGTCCTAACTAATCTGAGACAGACAAATATTAAATATGCACAGGCAGAACACACAATTTTTTTTTGCACACATATCACTAATTTCATCCAAGCAAAGACAAGACAGACCAAAGACCAGTCTTGAATATTTATACACATTTCATGTCCTCACATGTGCTCCGCACAAATCATTGCATCATCCGCTTTTACTGAAAATCATTGTGTCAATTTATTTTAGCTATTTTGCTTTGCCACAGTAAAAGTAACTAAATTAGATTTACCAGCTGTAAAGGATTAGAGCTTGATTATATCAGCATAAAACAATAGACTACAAATACACAGGATGTCGGTATGTGTCTCTTAACTGTCTCCATTTTTTAATGTCTGCTTTCTTGTCACAGTTGCAGTCAGTTTACTGGGCAGCAGTTTTTTGGGTGGCACAGTGGTGCAGTGGTTAACGTTGTCACCTCACAGCAAGAGGTTCTCCGGTTCGATTCTCGGCTGGGGTGCCTTCTGTGTGGAGTTTGCATGTTCTCCCTGTGTTCGCGTGGGTTTCCTCTGGATACTCTGGTTTCCTCCCACATTCCAAAGACATGCATCTGGAGCATTTCTCCCCGGGCCTCCACTGAAAACAGGCTCTGTGAAACCTAGTCGGACTTTCCCGGTCAACAAATGATAAAATAAAAATAAAAGTTACTCTTTTGAAGTAGGCTGAGATGACATTTTATGACCTGCTAACAAAGGACATGCAAGAGATGATATCTGGAAGCATCTTTAATTCTCATTTACATTTTCACGGCAAACGATCACAAAGTTACACACGTCGTAGACCAAATGTGCTACTAGCAGGAAATAAGAAAGAGAAAAAATACATAATGGGCCAGATTCAGGAAGCCTCCGTGTAAGAGTTATAACTCTTACACGGAGGCTGCAGTTAAACTGTGTGATGTCAGCATGTCATGCATATGCATGAGGTGCATGAGGCATGCTGAATCACACTAGTAACTCTTACACGGTCCGTGTAAGAGAGTAGGGGGCGTGTCTGTAGGCTAAGCCCTGCAAGCGGACACGCCCCCGGAAGACTAGAATGGCTGAAAGTAAACAGCCACGAGAAAATGTGAATAAACACACTACACAACACATGCCCCGATAGACCATCACTGTATAAAGTGAAGAGATGTAATAAAATTAAATTAAAACCTTTTATTTTTTTTTTTAAACCCCGTAAATGTTTGCT